>NC_057813.1:281132741-281183029 GCF_018294505.1 Triticum aestivum
AGAGGCAGCATCGATCGGCTTCAGTTGGCAGCAGTAGCGAAGCAATCGCTCGATCGGGTTCAGTTCACAGCCATCGATCGATCGCTCGGGTTCAGTAACGCGTAGCCTGCAGTGCAATCGCTCAGGTTCAGTTAGAGCCCAACGCCTCGCTCAGGTTCAGTTATAGCCCAACGCCTCGCTCGGGTTCAATTATAGCCCAACGCCTCGCACAGATGCGCGCACGTGTATGAGAGAAACATGCATCGCTCGGCCCAGACCACCCACCGTAACCGGGAACACCCCGATATTTTCCTCGCCCTCGCTTTTACCACAGTTTTTTCCGTCATGGAGGGCCCAAAGAATGTCATACAGCTGTGTCTCTGGCCCGCCTAGAATGAAAAGCCCATTTTCTGTCATGATTTTTTGTCATAGAAGTAGGAGCCCACCACATCTATGATGATACCGGGTTTTGTCACAATTATCATCATAGAAGAGTCATAAGTATGACAAAAAAAAGTCATTCAGCCCAAAATGTCACGGATGTGTCTTTTTTTAGTGTGAATAGATTCTGCTATACATGCAGTCGATGTAAGATTCTGGATCGGAGTCCGGTAAACCGGGGGTTCAGGCGGAAACAATTGTCGTTGTCGTCGACTGGATTCTGGGATCAGTCGATGGGTGCGTTCGTTGAGAGAATGTTGGAGGTTCTCCAGATGCGTGTGCTCGGCCAACGTGGTCAGGCGCGCAGCCTCCAAGGCCCGAGCCTCAGCAGTCTACCCCATGATGGGGGTTTGGAGTGCCACCATGTTGTGGCGGTGCAACTCCTCCCTCCGATGTGAATTGAGAGGTTGGGCTCGTAGTCATCATGGTCATACGACGGGCCGTCTCCTTCGCTGTTGCCGCCATTGCGGCGAAACCCGGGTGGGCTGTGATAAGAGTTGACCATGACAACTTCTGTCGCGGGGTCGCTGCTCCCGCGCTCGGAAAGAGTATCTGCAGAACCAGTCGATGGGTCAACTGGTCCATCGAGAAATTCGTCGGGCTCGATCGCCGCGACTTGAGGGGTGGTATCCTGACGGGCCACTACATGCTTGGCCCACCGATGGAGCCGTGACCGACTGGATCGCTTGCGGCAACGTCCAGCAGAGTGAGCGGATGAAGCGAGGGCCGACCGATACGTAGTCGACAGTTGTCATAGAAGAACGCTGCAGGCACTCACGCGGAAGTGCGATGCCCCGTGGATCGTAAGAGCCTCGACACCGAGGGGGGCTTCTTGAAGCCAGGCGGAGTCGTCGACGACGAAAGTGAGCGCGCCGAGTCAGAACGCATGGCCCACGACCAAACCACAATCGGAAACCATGTTGATGAAGATCGGAAAAATGCAACCTCGCCGGAAGTTGCCAAGACGCTTTGCCGCATGGTGGGCGCCAACTATCCTGATACTAAGTCTGACATTAAGAGTAGGGGGTACGTATGAGGAGGCAAGGCCCTAGCTACTCCGAGGTTGTACGCACGAGTTTACAAGTTTAGGCCTCTCTCGGAGGAGGTAAAAGCCCTACGTCTCGGTGCCATGAGGCGATCGACTAGAATATGGTGTGTGTTATAGGGGGTGCAAACCGTTGTGCCAGAGGAAGGGGTGGCTTATATAGAGTGCGCCAGGACCCCAGTCATCCCCCATTACAGGGTTCAAAGTACATTAAGACAGGGCGTTACTGGTAACGCCGGCTATAAAGAGCTATTAATGATCTTTAAGACTACGGAGTGAACGCCTAACCGTTGCCATCCTGAGTGACTCTAGGTCTTCTGTACTCCGAGTGGTTTCTTGTATGGTCGACTGACTTCATCTTGGTCGAGTGGAATTGGAGGTATCCGAGCGGGGTAACTAGTTGAATGGATTGCAATCCAAGGTTACTTCTGTCTGTATCTCTTGTTATACTTTGAATGTCCTTGATTCTAGGGTAGTGACCTTGGGTAGGGCGTATAAGTTAGGCCTATGACCCTACCCTAGGTGCATGGCATCGTTAGTGCCCCGATAGACGTTGTTTTGTTAGGGTCCGTCGGGTGCACTTGAAATTTGACTATTTCCTCAGCTAGCTTGAAAGAGGTGGATTTGGATCTCTTATCTAGAATCACATCATCCCTATCCACCATGGACCGTAGGGTGGTTGATTCCTCCGCCGCTAGGGCTTCGGATAGCGCCTCGAGGGCCAAGGATGCAGTTTTGATTTGGGCACAAAGGGCTTTGTCCGGGTCGCTCAAAATTGTGATGATTCCATTAGGTCCGGGCATTTTGAGCTTCATATACCCGTAATGGGGTCTAGCTTGGAAGTGTGAGAAAGCATCCCGGTCGAGGATGGCGTGATACCCAATATTGAAGGGGACCACATGAAAGAGAAACTCTTCAAATCTATAGTTTTCGGGTGTGCCGAATATCACATCCAGTTTAATTCTCCCAGAGCATCGTGCTTCTTGACTGGGGATAATGATCTATCCATCTGCATTTTATCGAGTGTGTCCTCATAGATGAGGTTAAGCCCACTGCCGCTGTCCACGAGCACTTTAGTAAGCCAAAAACCATCCACAATGGGGTTTAGTACTAGGGCAGCAGGTGCCCGGACTGACCGAGCCTTTGGTTCCTCTTTGGTCGTAAAGGTTATTGTCGTGTCATTCCATGGGCTCGGTGCGGTAACTTGTTGGACTTCGACGAGGTTGCGGAGCGCCTGTTTGTGCCGATTGTTCGAATAAAAGGCCTCAAAGACCGTGAGGACGCTAAAGTTGTCCCTCTTCGGAGAGTATTTCTCTGGAGTGGTGGTGAGGATGGCCTCCACTTTTTGCTACTTGTCAGAGTACCCTGCATGCTCGAATGATATGGGTTGGGACTGTGCACGAAGTGGCGTGTATCGGGCATAGCTTGTCCAGGAGTTCGTCAAGAGCGGACTTTTGTCTCATGAAGGTTTTATTTTTCCTGCCCATAGATTGGTGAACCTGAAATATTTGATATCTTTTATAGTGGACTAACTGATGCTTCCAGAGATTACCTGGATAGTTGTGCTGGTTCTCTTTTCAGGGAAAGAACACCGGATGACGCTGAACTTCTATTGAATAATATGTTGGCAAATGAAAATAATTGGGCACCTCCCGAGCTACCTCCTGAGCCAGTTCTTGATCCAATTACTGAGCCTATTCCTAAACCAACTTCGAAGAAGAGAGGTGTTCTATTTCTCAGCCCTGAAGACATGCAAGAGGCAAAGAAATCTATGAAAGAAAAAGGTATTAAAGCTGAAGATGTTAAAAATTTACCTCCTATTGAAGAAATACATGGTCTTAATTTACCTCCTGTTGAAGAAGTATATGATCTGAATTACTTATTTAATAAAGAACCGCCCGATATCCCGACACAGGTAGTAAAGGTAAATTCTCTCTATAGATATGATAAAGCTGAAGTCCCTCCTACTAAAATTGCTAGTCATTGCTTGGATGAGTTTGATGACTTTATGTTTAAGCAAGATGACTTTAATGCTTATTTTGGTAGACAATTAAAACATAATACCTTTATGATTAAACGTTTGGGTGATTATATGGCTGATATTAGAGGTGAACTTAAACTTGTTAGCAAACATGCTTCTATGGTTACCGCTCAAGTAGAACAAGTACTTAAAGCTGAGAAAGAAGTGCTTGATGAAATGAATAGTAAGAAAAATGATTATGCTGTTAGAGTGGCTACTAGAACTGGTAGGATGACTCAGGAACCTTTGTATCCTAAAGGACACCCTAAGAGAATCGAGCAAGATTCTCAGAGAAACAATATAGATGTACCTAGTTCTTCTAAGAGGAAGAAAAAGAAAAATGATAGGACTTTGCAAACTTCTAGTGAACCTATCGCTGAACCACCTGACAATCCAAATGACATCTTTGTTTCTGATGCTGAAACACAATCAGGTGATGAACATGAACCTAGTGATAATGTTCATGTTGATGCTCAACCTAGTAATGATAATGATGTAGAAGTTGAACCTGCTGTTGATCTTGATAACCCACAATCAAAGAATCAATGTTATGATAAAAGAGACTTCGTTGCTAGGAAACATGGTAAAGAAAGGGAACCATGGGTTCAGAAACCCATGCCTTTTCCTTTGAAACCATCCAAGAAAAAGGATGATGAGGATTTTGAGCGCTTTGCTGAAATGATTAGACCCATCTTTTTGCGTATGCGATTAACTGATGTGCTCAAAACAAATCCTTATGCTAAGTATATGAAGGATATTATTACTAATAAAAGAAAGATACCTGAAGCTGAAATTTCCACCATGCTTGCTAATTATACTTTTAAGGGTGGAATACCAAAGAAACTTGGAGATCCCGGAGTATCTACTATACCATGCTCCATTAAAAGAAATTATGTTAAAACTGCTTTATGTGATCTTGGAGCCAGTGTTAGTGTCATGCCTCTCTCTTTATATCGTAGGATTGACTTGAATAAGTTGACACCTACTGAAATATCTTTGCAAATGGCTGATAAATCAACTGCTATACCTGTCGGTATTTGTGAGGATGTGCCTGTTGTAGTTGCGAACGTTACCATTTTAACGGACTTTGTTATTCTTGATATTCCCGAGGATGATAGTATGTCTATTATTCTTGGAAGACCTTTCCTTAATACTGCAGGGGCCGTTATTGATTGCACCAAAGGCAATGTCACTTTTCATGTTAATGGCAATGAGCACACGGTGCATTTTCCGAGGAAACAACCTCAAGGTTATAGTATCAACTCTATTAGAAAAGTTCCATCGATTATATTTGGAGGTTTTGAATTTCCTCTCCCTACTGTCAACAAAAAGTATGATATTCCTATTGTTGGGGATTTTCATATCCCCTTTGAGGTAACTTAGTGTCATTCGAAATTTCTCCGATTCCGGGATTATTCGGAATGAGTTTGTTAACAAGACTTGATCAACCTTGTTAGTGGGTTCATTTTGATGATCACGAGATGGATGAAACTAGAAGCACAACTTTCTGTACCCTCTTTATATTTTCTGTTATTTAGTAGAAATAAAGTAAAATAATATTTTTCTGTCTGTTTCCTGACTTACCCATGCAATATAAAAATATCCCAAAAATAAAAGTCCTCAGAATGCCATGCCAATTTAATATGAGTTTTTCGGGAATATTTGAGAATTTATTGTGCAAAAATTACCACGGGGGGAGCTGCCACCTGGCCACGAGGGTGGAGGGCGCGCCCTACCCCCTGGGCGCGCCCCCCTGCCTCATGGGCCCACAGTGGCCCTCCTCCACTTATTCCTGCACCCATCTTCTTCCTCTGTCTCACACAAACATGAAAAACCAACTCAAGCACGAGTTCCAGCCCCCGTTGCTGTGATTTTTTGATCTCCTTGCTCAAAGCACCTCTCGCAAAAATGCTTGGGGAGATTGTTCTTTGGTATGTGACTCCTCCATTGGTCCAATTAGTTTTTGTTCTAGTGCTTTATTCTTTGCAAATTTGTGCTGCATAGGTGACCATGTTCCTGAGCTTGCATGGTAGATTTTTATGGTTCCAAGTAGTTCCAATGCTTTATATAGGCCCTAGGCACTTGTGGGAGTTGTTGCTATCAATCTTAGTGAAGTTGGTTCACTTTTATTTGAGGTTACTAAAAATTTCATATTGTTTCAGAAATAATGAAGAGACTTTTGAGGGGCTCTTCGAGCCGAAGCTCTAAGGAAAAACAAAAGGAAGAAGAGGAGAAGCCCAAATTTAATTTGCCTTGCACCGCGGAGGTCCGGCCGTGTGAATGGCCCTCCGATGACTTCTTGAGGAGAGCCGGGATTTATGATGATTTCTATTTATTGATTGAGAACGCCGGCCTCACCAACTTCCTCCACGACCAACGTCATCAGTATCTCTTACTCACAAATACTTTTGTGCAGAACTTCTACCTTTTCCCTAAGAAATCACCTCCAACAGTAGAGTTTCATTTATATGACATTGTTAAAGAGATGACATTAGCTGAATTCTGTGAGTTTGTAGAATACCCTTTGAGGGCACTTTAGATGAACCCCACCGCAACGAAGTTGAAGCTTTTATTAACACTATCACGGTGGGAGAAACCAGGAAGGTTTCTGACGCAAGGATCACTAGCATACATTATCCTGTTTTATGCTACTTTGCCTTATTTGCTAATCGTTGCTTAATTGGACGTGGGAACTGTGGGAACCTTAGTATTCCTGATATTATTATTTTTCTCCATGGTTTACACCGCAATAGCTCTGTTAGTATGGGTGGAATTGTTGCTAGACGGTTAAGTTTGAACCATACTAAGGGCCCCATTTTTGGAGGCATTTATGCTTTGCGCCTAGCTGAACATTTTGAAATACCTATTAGGCATGTGGAGAAAGAAGAAACAGCATTGCCCCGTGTTTATTTAGATTACAAGAGTATGATAGCGCATGATTTTCTTGTTAAGAGACGCGATGGGGAGCTCAAATACAAAATATACTTTGATAAACATCACCCTGAGACTATTACCTTGCCTGCTCCTTCTTTGTTTAACTTGTTTGCAAAACCTCACATCGTTTTGTGGTCGGCTGTTCAAGCCTATCGGAACCCTGCACCAGTCCCGGAGCCGGAGCCACAAGATGAGCCTCCACGACTATCTGTTTATTCTTGGGATCCTGAGGAGGCTGCCAGCCAGTGGCAGTCAGAGTCTTCTTCGTCATACTACGACCCCAGTTTCACTTACGGGTACCCGCCAGGCCATCCCTGGCAATAGACCAACTTAGGCCAAAAGCCTAAGCTTGGGGGAGTATGTATTTCGCACCGACATTTATGTTCTCATACTCTTTCACTGTAATATGCATACTAGTTTAAATTTCTTTTTTCTGCTTTCTTCTTGTGTGTTTGATAAACTTTAAGAAAAACCAAACAAAATAGTTAGTTTACTTTTCATGCTTGTAGTAGAATTAAAAAGAAAACCCAAAAATATTTCCCGTTCTTCTTTTTACTTGTTGGGAGCTTTCCCGTGTAAATAGTTTTTATTTCTTTTCCTTTCTTTGGGGGGTCGAGAAGACCATATTGAAAATGCTTAGTGGCTCTTATATGCATGATTGTTTATTTAACTTAGAGCCCATATTACTTGTCTTCTCTCTTGAGTTGAATGCTTGCAGATTCTAACTTAGTCCAATGCACGTGCACTCTTATTATTATACACACCGTTCGGTCGTGCAAGTGAAAGGCAATAATGATGATATATGATGGACTTATTGGGAAGAGAAAAGCTGGTATGAACTCGACCTCTGTTGTTTTTGTAAATATGATGATTCATCGTTCCTGATTCAGCTATTATGAAGTAAAAATATTTGCAATGACATTTAGAGATTATAGTTGCTTGTGCCATGCTTGATTAGCTATGGGTTATAATGGTTCACCTTGCGTGCCAACATGCTATTAGAATGATTATGATGTAGTATGATGGGGTGGTATCCTCCTTTAAATGCATTGAGTGACTCGACTTGGCACATGTTGACGCATGTAGTTGAATCCAATCAACATAGCCTTCATGATATTTATGTTCATGGTGGATTATATCCTACTCATGCTTGTACTCGGTGTGAATTAATTTTAATGCATGTTCACGACTATTGTCGCTCTCTCAGTTGGTCGCTTCCCAGTCTTTTGCTACCCTTCACTTGTACTAAGCGGGAATACTGCTTGTGCATCCAAACTCCTTAAACCCCAAAGTTATTCCATATGAGTCCACTATACCTACCTATATGCGGTATTTACCTGCCGTTCCAGGTAAATTTGTATCTGCCAAACTCTAAACCTTCAAATAAACATTCTGTTTTGCATGCTCGATTAGCTCATATGTCAACTAGAGCTGCCCTTATCTTCCGTGTTAGGCGGGTTATTCTCAAGAGGAGTGGACTCCGCTCCCCATTCACGAGAAAATGGCTGGTATCCGGGATGCCCAGTCCCATGCTTTATGCAAACTAAATCAAAATAACTACAAACAAAACTCCTCTTGGGACCCGTTGAATGTTGGAGGCACTCGTTGTTTCGAGCAAGCCATGGATTGATGCTTGTGGAGGAAGAGGAGTATAAACTTTACCATTCTGTTTGGGAACCGCCTATAATCTGTTTAGCATGGAAGATATTGTCGTCTTTTAGTTGTTATGTTGACAATGAAAGTATGCCGCTCAAAATATAATTTATCTCTATTTCAAAACCGAGCTCTGGCACCTCTACAAATCCCTGGTTCCCTCTGTGAAGGGCCTATCCATTTACTTTTATGTTGAGTCATCACCCTTCTTATCAAAAGCACCCGCTGGAGAGCACAATGTCGTTTGCATTCATTATTATTGGTTTATATTGGGTTTGACTTGACTGGAACTCTTTTACCATGAATTACAATGTTTAGTCAGTCCTTGATCTTTAAAGGTGCTCTGCATTTATGTTTTATGGTCTCAGAAAGGGCTAGCGAGATACCATTTTGTTATATCATGTTATGATTATTTTGAGAAAGTGTTTTCACCCGAGTTTTATTATTATGGCTCGCTAGCTGATTATGCTATGATATGAGTAATTGTGAGACCTACGTGTCATTGTGAGTATGGTTAGTTCATAATAATTGCTGAGACTTGAATGTTGGCTTTTCATGTTTACAACAACAAGAGCAAACAGAGTTTGTAAAAGTTTTTTCCTTTTCTCTTTCAGTTTGTCAACTGAATTGCTTGAGGACAAGCAAGGGTTTAAGCTTGGGGGAGTTGATACGTCTCCGTCGTATCTACTTTTCCAAACACTTTTGCCCTTGTTTTGGACTCTAACTTATATGATTTGGATGGAACTAACCCAGATTGACGCTGTTTTCAGCAGAACTGCCATGGTGTTGTTTTTTGTGCGGAAAATAAAAATTCTCGGAATGTCCTGAAACTCCACGGAACACCTTAGAAAAAATAAAGAAAAATCCTTGCAAAAGATGAAGACCAGGGAGCCCACACCCTGCTCACGAGGGTGGGGGGCGCCCCCTGGGCGCGCCCCCCTACCTCGTGGGCCCCCTGGTGGCCCTCCAACGCCAACTCCAACTCCATATATTGGGTTTCGGGGAGAAAAAAATCAGAGAGAAGAAATCATCGCATTTTACCATACGGAGCCGCTGCCAAGCCCTAATCTCTCTCGGGAGGGCTGATCTGGAGTCCGTTCGGGGCTCCGGAGAGGGGGATTCGTAGCCGTCGTCATCATCAACCATCCTCCATCACCAATTTCATGATGCTCACCGCCGTGCGTGAGTAATTGCATCGTAGGCTTGCTGGACGGTGATGGGTTGGATGAGATTTACCATGTAATCGAGTTAGTTTTGTTAGGGTTTGATCCCTAGTATCCATTATGTTCTGAGATTGATGTTGCTATGACTTTGCTATGCTTAATGCTTGTCACTAGGGCCCGAGTGTCATGATTTCAGATCTGAACCTATTATGTTTTCATGAATATATGTGTTTTCTAGATCCTATCTTGCAAGTCTATAGTCACCTACTATGTGTTATGATCCGACAACGCCGAAGTGACAATAATCGGGACTACTCCTAGTGATGACCACAGTTTGAGGAGTTCATGTATTCACTATGTGCTAATACTTTGTTCCGGTTCTCTATTAAAAGGAGGCCTTAATATCCCTTAGTTTCCAATAGGACCCCGCTGCCACGGGAGGGTAGGACAAAAGATGTCATGCAAGTTCTTTTCCGTAAGCACGTATGACTATATACGGAATACATGCCTACATTACATTGATGAACTGGAGCTAGTTCTGTGTCACCCTATGTTATGACTGCTACATGATGAACCACATCCGGCATAATTATCCATCGCTAATCCGGTGCCTACGAGTTTTCCATATACTGGTTCTTGCTTATTTACTTTTTCGTTGCTACTGTTACAATCACTACAAAATACCAAAAACATTACTTTTAATATCTTTACTTTTGTTACCATTACCACCACTATCACATTACTTTGCTACTAAACACTTTGCTGCAGATACTAAGTTTCCAGGTGTGGTTGAATTGACAACTCAGCTGCTAATACTTGAGAATATTCTTTGGCTCCCCTTGTGTCGAATCAATAAATTTGGGTTGAATACTCTACACTCGAAAACTGTTGCGATCCCCTATACTTGTGGGTCATCACAGCACGACAGAGATCACACGGGTAGTTTTACCCAGGTTCGGGCCGCCGCGAGGCATAAAATCCTACTCCTGCTTTGGTGGATTGATGGTGGAAATGTGGTGGTGGACCATAGTACACTTGCCCGACAAGGGTTGCCTCAGGGTGGCAGCAACTACGCGCGTATGGGGGTCTGAGTTATCCAACCTTCTAACCTTCTAACCTCTTGAACCCCTTCTATCATTGCCATGTGAAAGTGCAACTATCCCTGGGTGGTTTTTGTAATGATTAACAACATATAGCTCATTGAACTAATGCTATTCCAAGATGAATATTTCAGGAAAGTTCAATGTTTGGCATGACAAGGATTAGGAATGTGGACCCCTCAAAATGCTAAGAACAAAGGATTGGCTCAAGCTCTAAAGCTCAAGACGCTACATTTTACTTTTAAGTGATCCAAGATCACATTGAGTCTATAGGAAAAGCCAATACTATTAAAAGGGGATGAGGTGTTTCTTAATGGCTTGGTTGCTCAAAATGCTTAGTGATATGCTCCAAAAACCTCAACCACTTTCTCATATCCACATATGTCCAAAACCAAATGTCAAACTTGGCCCCACCGATTTGATCTATCCGGCGCCACGGAGTTCATTTGACATAGCCACTGCTAGAAACCTTAGTCACTTCGGTCTCACCGATATGGATCTCGGTCTCACCGAGATGGGATTGCAAACTCTCTATTTCCCTTCGTAACGTTTCGGTCTAACCGAGATGAGCGATCGGTCCCATCGAGTTCACAATGCAAAATCCCTGTTTCCCTTTCGTAACATTTTGGTTCCACCGAGATTAGCGAATCGGTCCCACCGAGTTTACCTGACCAACTCTCTGGTTAGCTTATTACCAAAGTCGGTCCCACCGAGTTTGTGTAATCGGTCTCACCAAGATTCCGTTATGCCCTAACCCTAACAAAATCGGTCCCACTGAGTTGACATGTCAGTCCCACCGAAATGCCTAATGGTCACATTATGAACTAAATCAGTCCGACCGAGTTTTCTGATTCGGTCCCACCGAGTTTGGTGAATTGTGTGTAACGGTTAGATTTTGTGTGGAGGCTATATATACCCCTCCACCCTCTCCTCATTCGTGAGGGAAGCCATCAGAACATGCCTACACTTCCAGCATTCATTTACTGAGAGAGAATCGCCTACTCATGTGTTGAGGCCAAGATATTCCAATCCAACCATATGAATCTTGATCTATAGCCTTCCCCAAGTTGCTTTCCACTCAATTCATCTTTTCACCAAATCTAATCCTATGAGAGAGAGTTGAGTGTTAGGGAGACTATCAATTGAAGCAGAAGAGCAAGGAGTTCATCATCAACACACCATCTATTAACTTTTGGAGAGTGGTGTCTCCTAGATTGGTTAGGTGTCACTTGGGAGCCTTTGTCAAGATTGTGGACTTGAACCAAGGAGTTTGTACGGGCAAGGAGATTGCCTACTTTATGAAGATCTACCCTAGTGAGGCAAGTCCTTGGGCGATGGCCATGGTGGGATAGACAAGGTTGCTTCTTCATGGACCCTTCGTGGGTGGAGCCCTCCGTGGACTCGCGCAGCCGTTACCCTTCGTGGGTTGAAGTCTCCATCAATGTGGATGAACGATAGCACCACCTATCGTAAGCACGCCAAAAATCTCTATGTTAACATTGCGTTTCCTCCCTCCAAACTCCTCCCCTTTACCTTCATATGCAATGATTTACATTCCACTGCTATACTATTAGAATTGCATGTGTAGGTTGATTGCTTGACTTATGCTAAGTTGCTAAAATCTGCCAAGAACTAAAATTGGGAAAAGGATAGATTTTTATTTGGTCAAGTAGTCTAATCGCCCCCCCCCCCTCTAGACATACTTTCGATCCTACAAGTAGTATCAGAGCTACCGTCTCCATTTGGTTTGATTTCCATAGCTTTTGGTGATCATAGCCTTGGTTTCACAACCTAGGATAGTATGGCGTCTAGCGAGGGAAATTACCACTGTAGAGGTCCTTATATTGATGGTACTAATTTTGCTAGTTGGAAGCATGATACGTCTCCAACGTATCTATAATTTTTGATTGTTCCATGCTATTATGTCACCCGTTTTGGATGTTTATGGGCTTTAATTTACACTTCTATATCATTTTTGGGACTAACCTACTAACCAGACGCCCAGCCCGAATTGTTGTTTTTCTGCCTATCTCAGTGTTTCGAAGAAAAGGAATATCAAACGGAGTCAAAACGGAATGAAACCTTTGGGAGCCATCTTTTTGTAACAAACGCAATCCAGGAGACTTGGAGTGGACGTCAAGAAGCAGCCGAGGCGGCCACGAGGCAGGAGGGCATGCCCTAGGGGGGTGGACGCGCCCTCCCACCCTCGTGGGCCCCTCGTGGCTCCCTTGACCTACCTCCGTTGCCTATATATATCCACGTACCCTAAAAACATCCAAGAGCACCACGAAAAACTATTTCCACCGCCGCAACCTTCTGTATCCGCGAGATCCCATCTTGGAGCCTTCGCCGGCGCTCCGCTGGAGGGGGAATCGACCACAAAGGGCTTCTACATCAACACCATAGCCTCTCCGATGAGTTGTGAGTAATTTACCATGGACCTTCAGGTCCATAGTTATTATCTAGATGGCTTCTTATCCCTCTTTGAATCTCAATACAAAGTTCTCCTCGATCTTCTTGGAGATCTATTCAATGTAACTCTTTTTGCTGTGTGTTTGTCGAGATCCGATGAATTGTGGGTTTATGATCAAGTTTATCTATGAGAAATATTTGAATCTCCTCTGAATTCTTTTATGTATGATTGGTAATCTCTGCAAGTCTCTTCGAATTATCAGTTTGGTTTGGCCTACTAGATTGATATTTCTTGCAATGGGAGAAGTGCTTAACTTTGGGTTCAATCTTGCGGTGTCCTTTCCCCGTGACAGCAGGGGCATCAAGGCACGTAGTGTATTGTTGCCATCGAGGATAAAAAGATGGGGTTTATATCATACTGCTTGAGTTTATCCCTCTGCATCAGGTCATCTTTCTTAATGCGTTACAATGTTCTTATGAACTTAATACTCTAGATGCAGGCAGGAGTCGGTCGATGTGCGGAGTAATACTAGTAGATGCAGAATCGTTTCGATCTACTTGTTACGAGCGTGATGCCTATATACATGATCATGCCTAGATATTCTCATAACTAGGCACTTGTAATACTTATGCTATCTTGAGAGAAGCCACTAGTGAAAATATTTATCTTTATTCATATAAGTTTTCGATCTATCTTTATTTTCAATCTTTACTTTCAATCTATATCATAATAATAACGAAAATATTTATCTTATCTTATTATCTCTATCAGATCTCACTTTTGCAAGTTACCACGAAGGGATTGACAACCCCTTTATCGCGTTGGTTGCGAGGTTCTTGTTTGTTTGTGTAGCTGTGAGGGACTTTTGAGGAGCCTGCTACTAGATTGATACCTTGGTTCTCAAAAACTGAGGGAAATACTTACGCTACTTTGCTGCATCACCCTTTCCTCTTTAAGGGAAAATGAACGCAGTGATCAAGAGGTAGCAAGAAGGATTTATGGCGCCGTTGCCGGGGAGGTCTTCTCTCAAGTCAAGACATACCAAGTACCCATCACAAACTCATCTCCCTCGCATTACAATATTTGCCATTTGCCTCTCGTTTTCCTCTCCCCCACTTCACCCTTGACGTTTTATTCGCCCTCTCTTTCCCGTTCGCCTCTCTTTTTTGCTTGCCTCTTGTGTGCCTGTTTGCCCTTATGGCTTTGCCTAAGAACGCTGATCTTCACCTTAGAAGGTTGGAAGAGATTGAATTAAACATTAGAAGCTTTATGACTTTACAATTCGATCATAATAATTTCTTTAGAAACGGGCTTAAAGAACAAAAAAGCTTTATGGAGTACACGAATAAAGAGCTTGATGATATGTCTAAGGAATTTTATGGTTTGAATTCTTAGATTGCTCGTCTTGAAAAATCAATAGCCCAAATTTCTGATAAGCAGGCCACTTTAGTTAATAAGATGGCTGCCAAACCAGAAGGGTTAAGGGAAAATAATGATGAAGATCAAAAAGTTATTGATGTGTCTCCTATTAAATCTTTGTTTTGCAATATGAATCTTGATAATGATGGGACTGGAGATGAGTCAACTTTAGTTAAAAGGCGTCCCAATGATTCGGAGTTTTTAGATCTTGATAGTAATTTTGGTAAAAGTGGGATTGGAGAGGTCAAAACTTTACATAGCAATGGAACTACTATTATGGATTTCAAGGAATTTAATTATGATAATTGTTCTTTAATAGATTGTATTTCCTTGTTGCAATCCGTGTTGAATTCTCCTCATGCTTATAGTCAAAATAAAGCTTTTACCAAACATATTGTCGATGCCTTGATGCAATCTTATGAAGACAAACTTGAATTGGAAGTTTCTATACCTAGAAAACTTTATGATGAGTGGGAACCCACTATTAAAATTAAAATTAAAGATCATGAATGCTATGCTTTGTGTGATTTGGGTGCTAGTGTTTCCACGATTCCGAAAACTTTATGTGATGTGCTAGGTTTCCATGAATTTGATGATTGCTCTTTAAACTTGCACCTTGCGGATTCCACTATTAAGAAACCTATGGGATGGATTAATGATTTTCTTATTGTTGCAAATAGGAATTATGTTCCTGTAGATTTTATCGTTCTTGATATAGATTGTAATCTTTCATGTCCTGTTATTCTTGGTAGACCTTTCCTTAGAACGATTGGTGCAATTATTGATATGAAGGAAGGGAATATTAGATTCCAATTTCCATTAAGGAAAGGAATGGAACACTTTCCTAGGAATAAAGTCAAATTACCTTATGAATCTATTATGCGAGCCACTTATGAATTGAATGCCAAAGATGGCAATACTTAGATCTATTCTCGCTTTTATGCCTAGCTAGGGGCGTTAAACGATAGCGCTTGTTGGGAGGCAACCCAATTTTATTTTTGTTCCTTGCTTTTTGCTTCTGTTCAGTAATAAATAATTCATCTAGCCTCTGTTTAGATGTGGTTTTATGTTTTAATTAGTTTTTGTGCCAAGTAGAACCTATAGGATAACCTACGGTGATAGTTAATTTGATTCTGCTGAAAAACAAAAACTTTTGCGTGCACGAGAATAATTTTAATAAATCACACAAACGTGATTTTTAGTTGATTATTTTTGCAGTATATCAATAGACAAATTTCCAAGGACTTCCTATTTTGGTAGGATTTTTAGACTTCCAGAAGTATTTGAAAGTTACAGATTGCTACAGACTGTTCTGTTTTTGACAGATTCTGTTTTTCGTGTGTTGTTTGCTTATTTTGATGAATCTATGGCTAGTACCGGGTGGTATGAACCATAGAGAAGTTGGAATACAGTAGGTTTAACACCAATATAAGTAAATAATGAGTTCATTACAGTACCATAAGTGGTGGTTTTTCATTCTTGCACTAACGGAGCTCATGAGATTTCCTGTTAAGTTTTGTGTTGTGAAGTTTTCAAGTTTTGGGTAAAGATTTGATGGACTATGGAATAAAGAGTGGCAAAAGCCTAAGCTTGGGGATGCCTATGGCACGCCAAGATAATCCAAGGACAATCAAAAGCCTAATCTTGGGGATGCCCTGGAAGGCATCCCCTCTTTCGTCTTCGTCTATCGGTAACTTTACTTGGAGCTATATTTTTATTCATCACATGATATGTGTTTTCCTTGGAGCGTCTTGTAGGATATGAGTCTTTGCTTTTTAGTCTAACACAATCATCCTTGATGTACACACCTTTTGGGAGAGATACACATGATTTGGAATTTATTAGAATACTTTATGTGCTTCACTTATATCTTTTTAGCTAGATAATTTTGCTCTAGTGCTTCACTTATACTTTTTAGAGCACGATGGTGGTTTGATTTTGTAGAAATTATTGATATATCATGCTTCACTTATATTATTTTGAGATTCTTTTAGAACATCTTGGTATTTCCTATGGTTATAAAATTGGTCCTAGAATGATGGGCATCCAAGTTGGGTGTAATAAAAACTATCATAGGAAGTGAATTGGATGCTATGATCAATTTGATTCTTGATATTGTTTTGATATATAAAGGTGGTAATATTAGAGTCAGGCTAGTTGGGTAATTGTGAATTTAAGGAATACTTGTGTTGAAGTTGGCAAGTCCCGTAGCATGCACGTATCGTAAAAGTTGTGTAACAAATTTGTTGCATGGGATGCTCTTTTGATTGCCTTCCTTATGTGTGGAGGTCGGGGGTGCGCGATGGTTAACTCCTACCAACCTCCCCCCTAGGAGCATGCGTAGTAGTACTTTGCTTCGAGGGATAATAAAACTTTTTCAATAAGTATATGAGTTCTTTATGACTAATGTGAGTCCATGGATTATTTGCACTCTTACCCTTCCATCATTGCTAGCCTCTTCGGTAGCGTGCATTGCCCTTTCTCACCTTGAGAGTTGGTGCAAACATCGCCGGTGCCTCCAAACCCCGTGATACGATATGCTCTATCACACATAAACCTCCTTATATCTTCCTCAAAACAGCCACCATACCTACCTATTATGGCATTTCCATAGCCATTCTGAGATATATTGCCATGCAACTTTCCACCGTTCCGTTTATCATGACACGCATCATCATTGTCATATTGCCTTGCATGATCATGTAGTTGACATCATATTTGTGGCAAAGGCACCATGCATAATTTTTCATACATGTCACTCTTGATTCATTGCCCATCCCGGTACACCACCGGAGGCATTCATATAGAGTCATATCTTGTTCTAGTATTGAGTTGTAATCAATGAGTTGTAAATAAATAGAAGTGTGGTGATCATCATTATTAGAGCATTGTCCCTTATAAAAAAAGAAAGGCCAAATAAAAAAAGGAAAGGCTAGTAAAAAAAGAAAGGCCAAAAAAGGCCAAAAAAAAGAAATAAAAAAGGGGGACAATGCTACTATCTTTTTCCACACTTGTGCTTCAAAGTAGCACCATGTTCTTCATATAGAGAGTCTCTTATGTTGTCACTTTCATATACTAGTGGCAATTTTTCTTTATAGAACTTGGCTTGTATATTCCAATGATGGGCTTCCTCAAAATGCCCTAGGTCTTCATGAGCAAGCAAGTTGGATGCACACCCACTTAGTTCCTTTTGTTGAGCTTTCATACATTTATAGCTCTAGTGCATCCGTTGCATGGCAATCCCTACTCTTCATGTTGACATCAATTGATGGACATCTCCATAGCCCATTGATTAGCCTCGTCAACGTGAGACTTTCTCCTTTTTTGTCTTCTCCACACAACCTCCATCATCATATTCTATTCCACCCATAGTGCAATAACCATGGCTCACGCTCATGTATTGCGTGAGAGTTGAAAAAAGCTAAAGCACGTTAAAAAGTATGAACCAATTGCTTGGCTGAACCGGGGTTGTGCATGATGGGAGTATTTTGTGTGATGAAAATGAAACATAGCCTAACCATACGATTTTGTAGGGATGAACTTTCTTTAGCCATGTTATTTTGAGAAGACATGATTGCCTTGTTAGTATGCTTGAAGTATTACTATTTCTTATGTCAATATGAACTTTTGTCTTAAATAATTTGGATCTAAACATTCATGCCACAATAAAGAAAATTACATTCAGAGTTATGTTAGGTAGCATTCCACATCAAAAATTTTGTTTTTATCATTTACCTACTCGAGGACGAGCAGGAATTAAGCTTGGGGATGCTTAATAAGTTTCCAATGTATCTATAATTTTTGATTGTTCCACGCTATTATGTTACCCATTTTGGATGTTTATGGGCTTTACTTTACATTTTTATATCATTTTTGGGACTAACCTACTAACCAAAGGCCTAGCCCGAATTGCTTTTCTTGCCTATTTTAGTGTTTCAAAGAAAAGGAATATCAAACGGAGTCCAAACAGAATGAAACCTTCAGGAGCGATCTTTTTGGAACAAACGCAATCCAGGAGACTTGGAGTGGACGCCAAGAAGCAGCCGAGGCGGCCACGAGGCAGGAGGGCGTGCTCTAGGGGGTTGGGCGTGCCCCCACCCTCATGGGCCCCTCGTGGCTCCCCTGACCTACCTCCTTTGCCTATATATATCCACGTACCCTGAAAACATCCAAGAGCACCACGAAAAACTATTTTCACCGCTGCAACCTTATGTATCCGCGAGATCCCATCTTGGAGCCTTCGCCGATGCTCCGCCGGAGGGGGAATCGACCACGGAGGGCTTCTACATCAACACCATAGCCTCTTCGATGAATTGTGAGTAGTTTACCATAGACCTTCGGGTCCATAGTTATAGCTAGATGGCTTCTTCTCTCTCTTTGAATCTCAATAGAAAGTTCTCCTCGATCTTCTTGGAGATCTATTCGATGTAAATCTTTTTGCGGTGTGTTTGTAGAGATCCGATGAATTGTGGGTTTATGATCAAGTTTATCTATGAGAAATATTTGAATCTCCTCTGAATAATTTTATGTATGATTGGTTATCTTTGCAAGTCTCTTCGAATTATCAGTTGGTTTTGGCCTACTAGATTGATCTTTCTTGTAATGGGAGAAGTGCTTAGCTTTGGGTTCAATCTTGCGGTGCCCTTTCCCAGTGACAGCAGGGGCAGCAAGGCAGGTATTATATTGTTGCCATCGAGGATAAAAAGATGGGCTTTATATCATATTCCTTGAGTTTATCCCTCTACATCATGTCATCTTTCTTAATGTGTTACTCTGTTCTTATGAACTTAATACTCTAGATGCAGGCAGGAGTCGGTCGATGTGTGGAGTAATAATAGTAGAGGCAGAATCGTTTTGATCTACTTGTTGCCGACGTGATGCCTATATACATGATCATGCCTAGATATTCTCATAACTATGCACTTTTCTATCAATTGCTCGACAGTAATTTGTTCACCCACCATAATACTTATGCTATCTTGAGAGAAGCCACTATTAAAACCTATGGCCCCGGGGTCTATCTTTTATCATATAAGTTTCTGATCTATCTTTACTTGCAATCTTTACTTTCAATCTATATCATAAAAATACCAAAAATATTTATCTTATCTTATTATCTCTATCATATCTCACTTTTGCAAGTTACCGTTAAGGGATTGACAACCCCTTTATCGCTTTGGTTGCGAGGTTCCTGTTTGTTTGTGTAGGTATGAGGGACTTTTGAGGAGCCTCCTAGTGGATTGATACCTTGGTTCTCAAAAACTGAGGGAAATACTTACGCTACTTAAATGAATCACCCTTTCCTCTTCAAGGGAAAACCAACGCAGTGCTCAAGAGTTACAAAGCATAAGATGAAAATGCATATTTTTGGACATAACCCTGCCATTTGGGCTATTGTGTGTATTGGCTTGCAAGGTGAATTCTTCGATGGGAGAGAACTGAACCGCGAAGCTACCGTGGAAGAGTTGTAGATGCTACAATACAACGCTCAAGTTTGTGATATTCTCTTCAATGGATTGTGCCCCGAAGAATTCAGCAAAATTAGCCGCCTTGAGAATGCAAAGGAAATTTGGGATACTTTGATTGATATGCACGAAGGTACCAACTCCGTCAAGGAATCCAAGTGGGTTGTGCTTCAAAGTCAACTTGACAAGTTCAAAATGAAGGATGGTGAAGGTGTCGCTGAAATGTACTCTAGGCTTGCTCTCATCACAAATGAGATTGCTGGCTTAGGATGTGAAGAGATGACTGATAGATTCATCATCAAGAAGATCCTAAGAGCCTTGGATGGAAAATATGATACCGTGTGCACATTGATCCAAATGATTCCCAATTACAAAGATCTCAACCCAACGGAAGTCATTGGAAGAATTGTTGCTCATGAGATGTCACTCAAGGATAAAGAAGAGCTTCACAACAAGTCAAGTGGTGCTTACAAAGCCTCATGTGATGCTCCTACGTCATCAAGTGAGAAACAAACCTTCAATGAAGAGTTGAGCCTAATGGTGAAGAACTTCAACAAGTTCTACAAGAGTAGAAGCAAGGAAAGAAGTTCCAAGTCAAGGTCATACAATGACAAAATATCTTCGAGTCGTGAATGTAGTTGATACAATTATGGAAGACCCGGACACTACTCCAATGAGTGTACGGCTCCCGACAAAAGGAGAGAAGATTCACCTAAAAGAAGAAGTAGAAGAGAGGAATCACCACCAAGAGAGATAAGGAGTAGAGATGATCGTTATGAACGAATAACCTCCCAGAGAAGCAAGGATTCGGAAAGGAAGGACAAATCATCAAAGAGCTACACAAAACGAAGACATCAAGCTCACATTGGTGAATGGGTATCCGACTCCAACTCTAACCATCACTCCGACTCCGAATATACTCGAGATGAAGGTGTTGCCAATCTAGCACTTGTGTCAACCAACTCCTACGACATATTGGACTCACCAAATGAAGGAATTGGAAGATGCTTCATGGCTAAAGTCCCAAAGGTATCACATCCCGAGTATGTTGATTTCAATAGTGATGAAGATGATTTATTAGGTGATGATGATTTACTTGTTGACAACTCTAGTGATGAATACTATGATGAAACATCAATTAATCATGCTAATCAAGATAAAACGAATGACAATGATAAGGAGAAGATTGAGCATCTAACTAAAGAGATAAATACTCTTAAGTTAGCTCATGAAGCTACCTTGGAAGATCATTGAGAACTTTTAAAGACTCATGAGAAGTTACGCTTTGAAAAGCTCATTCTTGAGCAAGAGCATGAGTTTTTAAAGGCAATCAATGATGATATTCGCAAGAAAAGTTCTTCTTACATTGCCAAGCGTTTACTCTTGTCTACTTACATGCCACAAGTTAAATCTAGCTACAAAAGTAAGAAAGATTCTTCTTCTAGTAGTAAAAATAATCATGCTAAATCCAATGTTGTTGCTTCTAGTAGTTCTCTTTATTCCACTAATGATTCTCTTAGCCAAGTTACACTTGAGCAAGAAAATAGCTTATTGAAGGGAATTATAGAGAAAGGTGTTTACAAGAGCCTTGCCGGAAGTAAGCAATTTGAGGAAATCGTACGCAAGCAAGGAAGGCATTGGAAGAATCATGGTGTTGGTTTTGAACGAAAGTTCAATGCCAATGGAGTTGAGTGGGAAGAAGATCAATACCCCAAGACGAAGTTTGTTCCTCAACAAGAGAAGTATGATCCTACTTCTTTCCAAGGGACACAAGCTAAAGATGATGTTCCACCACAAGACCGCCTGCAAAAAGGCAAGGATAAGCTTCAAGAGAAGATTGATGCATTTGAAGAAGCTCCCAAGGCCTTGGTCAAGTGGGTTCCCAAGACTACATCAAGTTCTATTTCATTAAATACTACTACAACTCCAAGGATTCCCATCAAGATGATGTGGATCCCGAAGAATAAGAACTAGAGAGTTCTTGAGGGTGACTTCGCCAACACACTTCACTCATATCATTTTGGCAAGAACAAGTGCAAACAACTTCCACATCTTGCACTAGTTCAAGGAGTCACAAACCCTCTTGTTGGTAAGACAAGGGGAAAGGTAACCTAATGCTTTCATGGACATCATCTTGTGTGTACATCACTCTATGTCTATGGATATCCTTGTTTGTGCATTGTGGGACTAACTCGTGTAGGTATTGAAAGTGCAACTCACTCCAATGGATTGCTCCAAATGATCTACATCAACATTGAGAATCCACATCTTCAACACCTACATGAAGTCATCATCGACAAAACCCAAGGTTAGTTCATCCCTCTTAGGGGGGATATCACATCTAGGGGGAGCTTTACTCTAAGACTTGAGCTAAAGCACCTCTAATGGTGTGAACACAACAATGCTTTATGTAAAAGTGGTAACCCCACTTGTGCTTAAACGATGAGTGTGACCTATGATCAAATGTTATCAGTTGACTCCTAAGTCAATATACTCATATATAGATGACCTAGTCATCGCAAATTGCTTGATAGATGCTAGAGTGTTTGTGCATGCTTTGCCACATATTTCATTTGCCATTTTATTGTGCGAGCATGTTGGTTGCATATTTTAGTCATTCGAGGACATCCACTTGTTGCTTTGATTGTTTGTCTTTGCTCTTTTTGCCAAGTGGATGGACAAGAATGCCTAAGAACCTTCTCTAGCTATCTATGCTTTTCTCGTCTCAAACTCTATTCATGCTACATCACAAAGTTTGATCAAGTCAGATTCGAACCACTCTATGTGAGGTGCACTCAGAGTCCCCGATTCGTCATAGACTTAAACTTCCAAAGCCTCTTTGTGCATTTCTGTCTGACCGAGTCATCCATTTCGGTCATACCGAGTTCACTAAGTTGATCTAGGTTTTCATCTCGATGCAACCGATTTGAACACTTCGGTCACACCGAGTTGCAATAACGAGCTTGCGATTCTACAATCTCGGTGCCACCAAGTTGTTCCAATAGGTCACACCGACAGGGTCGGGATATATATACCCACGGGTGAGATTTTAGAAAAAAATTCAAAACCCCTCAGCCCGCACGTATCCTGCTCTGCCTCCTTGGGTCTCCGGATAGCCTCCTTGCTGCTAGTGACCTCCTGCCGCTGGTTTCTGCCGCCGTTGACGGAATCTGCTCCGCCGTTGCCGCCGTAGCGAACACCCGCCGAACTAGGGTATGTGTTCGACTGCTTGTGCTCTCATTTTTCCTCCGGTTCCTAGAACAAGGTCAATGCCATGATTCTTGCCACATATGAAATCAATCTATCCAGAGAAAAATTCTGTAGTCTTAGCTTGATTCAAAAAATTTAGAGTTAGCTCTCCGCAGAACTCATCTCGGACCGACCGAATCATAGAAATCGGTCTCACCAATTTGGCTTAGGCCATTGCACATGCACTTTTCGGTCTGACCGAAAATTACAAATCGGTGCGACCGAGTTCAATTCTCTGTGAAACCCTAGCAATCTCGATGCCACCGAACTGTGACTCGGTCTGACTGAGTTCACTAGTTTAGGTTCCAAATGTTGCTTCAGTATCACCGAGTTTATCAATTCGGTAGCTCCAAGATCATTTCAGTAGAAAACTAAAACTAAGTTTTTGACTCATTTGGTTTGCAAAAATCTCTGTACTTTGTGATGCTCATCTACTCTACCTCATCTATATCTATTCACAGGGTTTGCTGTCAGTTTGCCTGCCAAGATGTTTGACCGGAGTGATAACCAGAATAAGTATGAAGAGCAAGTGCAAATGAGTGAGTGCACTAGTACCTCAAGCAGCTATGATGAGGGTAGCAGGAGTACACTAAGTAACTTGCCCAAGGCAGCCACTAGAGCAAGGAAGAAGAGAACCTCAGACTCTGAAGATCAGGATTATGTTGCTGTTGAGGATGAGGCCACCTCAAAGAAGACGGTGATGAAGAAGGAGTATGGCACTGCTGCTTCAACAAAGCCTGGAATGAACAAGAAAGCACCAGCAAGGAGAGTGCCAACATCCAAGCCAAGAAAAGTTTCCATTGGAGAAACCATGTAATTCACATTAGAATCTAAAGATGGTGAAGAAGTTGGAGATGGTCAGAAGAAGAAGAAGAGGGAAAGAACCACAACTGCAGAAGCTCTTGGAAAGTCAACTATGGTGAGATATTCTGAAGAGGAAGAGGAAGAGGATGTAGCACCAGCACCCAAGTCCCAAAAGCTTATGGGAGATGCAATCAAGTCAGGGGATTCTTCTAAGCCCAAACCTGCTCCCAAAGCTGCTACTCAAACCACCAAGTATGCACCCAAGAGAAGCACCAGAAACATCCCAGCTGAAGAGAAGAACAAGGCCCCAGTGCCTGAAGTTAAAGAAGATGATGCTGAAGCCCAAGTGCTGAGAAAGCTCAAATCAAAGATCCCAGACCACAGTGACACTCATCTAGTGGCAGAGGACATGAGCATCAGGAAGGATGCAGGTCTAAGACTTTGGAGGAAGAGTGATCCTTATGTTGTGCGAAGGAAAACTGCAGTGGACTATAGGTTCCACACCAAAGAACATCGAGACTTCTATGAGACCATTCTGCTTGATAAGAAGCCAATTGTCTGTGACATGAGATGGGTTGACTGGACATATGATAGAGAGAATGAAGATCACTTCCCAGGTGTATATGACAGCTTCAAGGCTTGTGGCATTGACAAGTTTGTTGGACAGAAGCTCACCAAATGGAATGATGAGCTGATCATGCAATTCTACTCTACTTCTCATTTCTATCCAAATGGGAGGATAGTATGGATGTCTAAAGGTACTAGGTACCAATCAACTATTGATGAATGGGCCAAGTTGATCAATGCTCCAGAAGACCATGAGGATGATTTGGATGTGTATGCCAAGAAGAAGAAAGACCACAACTCCATGGCAAGTATGTACAAAGAAATTCCTGATGAAGCCCTGGAAACTCATAAGTTGGGCTCTGTGAAATATATGTTGTCTGGTCTGCCTACTATCAACACCATCTTGAGGCATACTCTATTGCCCAAGTCTGGATATCACAGGATGATAAGAGGACATTCAATCAACTTGCTGCACATCTTTGATGTCCCTCAAAAATTCAAGGTCATGAGTCTGATTGTAGAGACCATCAAGAGGACAGCTGCTGATCAGAAAAGGTCTTGTGGGTATGCTCCACAAATTCAGGTTCTCATCAACTCAAAGATGGGCACATGCACTTATTTGTTGGATAAGGAGCACTTACCTCTCCAGCCAGATTTTGAAGACAATAGAGTTGTGATGGATGAGAATGACCCTTCATCAGTGCAAGCACATGAGAAGAGAGCAAAGGCAAGGCTGACAAAGCTACAAAGATGCCAAGTACTGAAGAGGCATCTCAAGTGTTCTTGAAGAGCAAACAAGATCAACTTGGATTTCTGATCCAATCTACCTTGAGGATTGAGAAGGGCTTGGCCACCCTGACTCAGAATCAGGAGATCTTGGAGAGGATCATTGAACAAAAATTCTATGATCTTGATCTTAAAGTCTCTGAGGTATAGACAGCAGTAGATCAGCTCCAGGAGGATGCAAAGGAGAAGAAAGGCAAGTCAACTACAAAAGCTTTTTAGTATGTGCCAAGAGGTCAGAGGTCAGAGGTCAGAGGTCAGAGTTCCAGGTACAAGAGCTACTACATCTGCAACAGCATCCAAAGCTTCAGTGCCACCTCCAGCAGCCACTCCAGCAGCTGCAGCTACATCAACAAAAGCCTTCGTTCTTGGAATCATTAGTACATCACCTCATAGAGACCAAGCCTGAGAGACGCATAACACTATGCATATTTGACCTTTTTGATAACTTGTTGCCAAAGGGGGAGAAATGTGTATAGATCATAGCCTTCGAGAGAGAGTGTTGCTTTTTGTCTCTCTTGCACTTTATTTGGTTGAACTTTAATGTGTGCTTGTTTGATACTTTATGTCCTTGTGTGAGATACTTGAATGATCATGTGTTTGATCATATGCTACTTTAATGTGTGTTTGGATGATATTATCTCTTATATCCATATATGATCATTCACTTTGCTTGGTGATGAGTGCATGCTTTTAATTGATATCATTTTGAGCGCCCCACCATGATGTATGTGACATGGAAGAGTAACCCATGATACTAATTGATTGTGCATTTGCATTCAAAAGCAAATCTTAAATAATGCACAAATTTAGGGGGAGCTCTTGCTTATCACATACTTCTCAAAATGACGATGTATTTCAATCTTATTATCATTTGTCGAAGCTTTGATCTATATGTTGCCATCAATTACCAAAAAGGGGGAGACTGAAAGTGCAACTATCCCTAGGTGGTTTTGGTAATGATTAACAACATATAGCTCATTGAACTAATGTTGTTCCAAGATGAATATTTCAGGAAAGTTCAATGTTTGGCACGGCATTGATTAGAAATGTGGACCCCTCGAAATGCTAAGGACAAAGGATTGGTTCAAGCTCTAAAGCTCAAGACTCTACATTTTACTTTTAAGTGATCCAAGATCACATTGAGTCTATAGGAAAAGCCAATACTATTAAAAGGGGATGAGGTGTTGCTTAATGGCTTGCTTGCTGAAAATGCTTAGTAATATGCTCCAAAAACCCTCAACCACTTTCTCATATCCACTGTGTCCAAAACCCAAAGTCAAACTCGGCCCCACCGATTTGATCTATCTGGCGCCACTGAGTTCGTTTGACATAGCCACGACCAGAAACCCTATCACTTCGGTCTCACCAATAGGGATCTCGGTCTCACCAAGATGGGATTGCAAACTCTCTGTTTCCCTTCGTAATGTTTATGTCTAACCGAGATGAGCGATCGGTCCCACTTAGTTTGCAATGCAAACTCCCTGTTTCCCTTTTGTAACGTTTCAGTCCCACCGAGATGAGCAAATTGGTCCTACCGAGTTTGCCTGACCAACTCTCTCGTTAGCTTATTACCAAAGTCGGTCCCACCGAGTTTGTATAATCGGTCTCACCGAGATTACATTATGCCCTAACCCTAACAAAATTTGTCCCACCGAGTTGACATGTTGGTCCCACCGAAATGCCTAACGGTCACATTATGAACTAAATCAGTCCGACCGAGTTTTCTGATTCGGTCACACCGAGTTTGGTGAATTGTGTGTAATGGCTAGATTTTGTGTGGAGGCTATATATACCCCTCCACCCTCTCCTCATTCGTGAGGGAAGCCATCAGAACATGCCTACACTTCCAGCATTCATTTTCTGAGAGAGAACCACCTACTCATGTGTTGAGGCCAAGATATTCAAATCGAACCATATGAATCTTGATCTCTAGCCTTCCCCAAGTTGCTTTCCAATCAATTCATCTTTCCACCAAATCCAATCCTATGAGAGAGAGTTGAGTGTTGGGGAGACTATCATTTGAAGCAGAAGAGCAAGGAGTTCATCATCAACACACCATCTATTACCTTTTGGAGAGTGGTGTCTCCTAGATTGGTTAGGTGTCGCTTGGGAGCCTCCGTCAAGATTGTGGAGTTGAACCAAGGAGTTTGTACGGGCAAGGAGATCGCCTACTTCGTGAAGATCTACCCTAGTGAGGCAAGTCCTTCATGGGCGATGGCCATGGTGGGATAGACAAGGTTTCTTCTTCATGGACCCTTCATGGGTGGAGCCCTCCGTGGACTCGCGCAGCCGTTAGCCTTCATGGGTTGAAGTCTCCATCAACGTGGATGTACGATAGCACCACCTATCGAAACCACGCCAAAAAACTCCATGTTAACATTGCATTTGCTCCCTCCAAACTCCTCCCCTTTACCTTCATATGAAATGATTTACATTCCGCTGCTATACTCTTAGAATTGCATGTGTAGGTTGATTGCTTGACTTATGCTAAGTTGCTAAAATCTGCCAACAACTAAAATTGGGAGAATGATAGGATTTTATTTGGTCAAGTTGTCTAATCACCCCCCTCTAGACATACTTTTGATCCTACACCATGGGCCTCCTTTTATAGGTTAAGGGGTCACCACAGTGGCAAAGTAGTAATTATGCATTGATATGATAGCAAATAGTGCTACCATACTTGACTCTGTGGGCTGATAGTGCGCATTTAATGCACTGCGCAATGTCACATCGTTGGTTGCCCGACAAGGCTTGCCGGGCTATCTTACCAGCTCCATGTCCACTTGTTGGACATGTCACATGACTAGTGTCGTCTGTAGGCATTTTGGTGGAAAGGGGCTGCCACGTGGTGAATGGCTGCCACTTAATCACTCTGCGGCTTGACACTGCACTGATCGTGTCAGGACCCCGATCCTAAGTCACACTGATCTAGCATGTAACACATCATATCACTTTGCGGCCTCACGCACGGTATTCCCACGGGTGCCACCTTACCTGGCCCAGGACCGTTTGCGCCTTTTGGCTCACGTATATGATAGTGCCGCTAGCATCCATATGACAAAGAACCTGGGCTGACATGGCTAGTCGTGAACCCAAAGTGGCACTAACTTACAGGGACAGGCATACATGACCCAAGAACGAACGTGTCGGTCATCAGCGAGTGAATCCAGGATGGAGCACTGGGCTAGCAGGACTCCAGTGAACCGGGCTGTAGCGGGCTAACAGGACTCCGGAATTCATCGCGTGACATTTCCCCGAGGGGACAGACACAGGAACGAAGAAGGACACATGCCGGCCAGCCTAAGTGTTCTGGAGCAGTAGCAAGCTACCATGGCTCAGTGGAAACACTAGGAGACATTTCCCGGTAAGAGAGGCTACTAAGGATAAACAACTAGATAGTCAGATCCCACACATACCAAGCATTTCAATAACATACACACAATATGCTCGATATGTGCAAATACAACATGGCATCACAACATGACTCTACAACTCAAGCATTTTATTCAATAGGCTCCGAGGAGCGAGATATTACAAACATGGGTCTCATGACCCAATACTCAGAGCATACAAGTCAAAGCACAAGCCGAAGCTTAACATGTCTGAGTACAGACATCTACAAATGAAAAAGGCTGAGAAGCCTGACTATCTACCAGATCCTGCCGAGGGCACAAGATCGTAGCTGAGGTAACAAGCTAAACGTCGAAGTCCGCGCGGTACTACTAGCGAGAGTGAAATCTCTCTGCAAAAACATAATTTAAGCAATGTGAGTACAAATGTACCCAGCAAGACTTACATCAGATCTAACTACATATGCATCATTATCAACAAAGGGGGTGGTGGAGTTTAACTGCAGCAAGCCAGCTTTGACTCGGTGGCTAACCTAAACCACGACTGCAAGTAACTCTTTTGAGGTGGCGCACATGAGTCCACATATTCACCATATCAATACACCACTATGGATCTGCTCCCGTCTCCCTACGAGAACGCCATCCATAGCACTCACGATTATCTTGCGTATTTTAGAGTATCCACTTTCACTACAGGCAACCCAGAAGTCCTTTACCGCGGACACGGCTATTCGAATAGATAATGTTAACTAGGCAGGGGTGTACTTCTTCACACACGCTCTCACCACTTATCGCCGTTTACACGACATGTACTCGGCAACCTTCAAGTGGAAGCCCAGCGAGGGTGTCGGCCACGACCTGAATAACCACACAAGTCTCTCGTCCAGGTTTACCGCCTATTCAGGTTCCATCCGCAAGGAGATCTGGCTGGGGTGTCGCTCACGGCCCCAAACGATGTGTGCAGGGTTCCCAAGCCCACCATCCGGGTGCTACTTGGTACACCGGGCCACTGTGCCTAGTCTGTCCCAAGCCCACCTGTACCGGGTGCCACTTGGTAGACTACTAACACTACCTACAAATACCAGAAACTATTTGCAACTCCTGGACAGAGATCAAGTTGATTAATAAGTCGAGAGGGGCACTTAAGCATTCCAATGTGTGGTAGTAACTGTTCATGGATCACAAACACAGAACTCAGTTCCTGAGGACGGCTGCAATGAGACAACCCACCATTTACTCCTACATGGTCTCTCACCGCTACCTTTACCAAATCGTGTTCACACACTTAGCTCACACACAGTAGGACATGTTCAACACCATTCCAATTCATCCCCGATGAATCAGACCTGACTCAACTCTAAGCAGTAGCAGGCATGACAAACAAGCATGAATGAGTAGGCACATCAGAGCTCAAACAACTCCTACTCATGCTAGTGGGTTTCATCTATTTACTGTGGCAATGACAGGTCATGCAGAGGAAAGGGGTTCAACTACCGCAGCAAGTAACAGATATGTCGTTGTTGTCCTAATGCAGTAAAAGAGAGCAGGAGCGAGAGAGTGGGATTGTATCGCAATGAACAAGGAGGTTTTGCTTGCCTGGCACTTCTGAAGATAATATAGTTTCTTCATCGGTGTCATCGAACTCATCATCGAAACCACGTCTATCAAGAGGGGACAAACACCGGCAAACAAGGAAGAACACAATCAATGCAATGCACAATATGATGCATGATCATGACATGGCAATATGATGTGGTTTGAGCTAATGCAACTAGCAACAAGTTAAATGAAGTTGGTTTGAATCCAAAATTCAAATTCAAACTCCATATGTGGATATTTAAATGCCATTTATATTATTTGTGCTAAACAGCAGCTATAAGTTGTTCTAACATGCATGAAAATGGTACATATGGATAGATTGGATTTTTCTGATCATTCTTCATATATAAATTATTTCATTCTGAGTTACGGTTGAACTTATATGATTTTTAGAAGTTAGCACTATTTTCTGGAATTTTCAGAATAAGAATAAATCCAGTAAATGCTTTATGCGTCAGCATGACGTCACTGTGATGTCATCAAGTCAACAGGGGCGGTCCAGGTCAAACCTGGCCAGTGGGGTCCACTGGTCAGTGACCCAGGGCTAGTTAGGTCGCCGACAGGTGGGCCCGGTCAACGTTGACTAAGTCAAAGTCAAGCTGACACGTGGGGCCACATGCTTAGCACTAATCTAACAGAGAATTAGGCTAACCTAAATGGGCACTGGGGCCCACTGTCAGTGTCTCAGGGTGGTTTAATGATGCGGTGATTAGCGCTAATGATGGAGCCACGTCATCATCGCCGGACTTTGGCCGGCGACGACCAGCCCGACGGCGGAGGCTCACCGTGCTCCCGCTACAGGGCACCATTTCACACGTGGTTTGCGGCTACGGGTTGCTGTGGTTTGCACGTATCTAATGAAGCTAGCGAGAGGAGCTGGGGTGAGCTGTGGCGTCGGCGGTGGCGAGCGAGGCGGCGGCCGGAGTTAGACCATCGGCAAAAACGACGCTGCAGCGCACGGCAGGAGCAACGGGTGAGTGTTCTAGGCTCCTGACGGCGTTCTGGGCATGTTGCAATGCTCGGTTGTCGTCATAGCTATCTCTGGCCGCGGCGGCGATGAGGCCTAATGGCGGCGGCTTCGGATTTCATGGGGGCGGCGGCTACAGGATGCTAGGGACGATGGGGCAATGGGGGAACGGTTCAGCGGCTCACCACGCAGCTGCAGGGATGGTTAGCGGGCTTGAGGACGCGTCGGAGTGGCCGAATCGACGGAGAAGATCCTCGGCGGCCAGTGGTGGAGAAGGCGGCAGTGGAGACGATGTAGGCCGTCCGGGATCGCTTCCTTCAGTGGAGAGGTGCTACATGGGTTGGTGGCTCTCGTGGTCACGACAATGAGGCACGGGGGTGGCTGCGGCTACTCGCAGTGTGAGCGGCGGCGGCGGCGTTCGGCCGTGCGTGTGAGAGCGAGACAGAGGAGGGGAACGAGGGAGAGGCAGAGAGCGAGGGGGTCCGAAGTGTTGTGTGGCGATGCATGGAGGCATCCAGGGCATCGGGGACGCAGGCAGCCAGGCAGGAGGTGGCTCGGGCGTGTGTGCACGCGCGGCGAGCACGCGCTCTGCCTACTGGCCTGGGGAGGAAGACGACAGGGAGGAGGCGGTGGTGGGCTGGGCCGCAGGTGGGCCAGCACAGGAGCTGGGCCGGGGTAAGTGGCCCAGGTAAGTTCTTCTGCTCTGTTTTATATTTTTTGTTTTGTTTTCTTTTTTAATATTTCTTTTGCAACTGAATTCAAATTTAAACAACTTGAAAACAGTGCCAAAATTCCCTTGGATATTTTTATGTCACATAATGGACTTCTCCACATATACATAAAATATCACAGGCTTTTTGAAACTATAATCATTATATATTATGAATATAACTTCAAATCCAAATATAGTATGATTTAAATTCAGTGTCCCAAAATATTCCATAAAAATGTTCCAGGATTTTGGTTTGGTATATATCTCTTGCCAAAATTACCAAAATGATTTTTAGGGAATTTTGGAATCACTGAATGCAATTTAAAGGGTTCTTGCCCTTCTTTTAAAAAGTTTTGAGGCTTTCTAATTTCCTCAGTTCAAATTCCTTGAATTTAAACATGATGCAACACCATATACTAGAACTTGGCATTATCAGAACTAGGGATGTGACAGATCGACAATGTGAGTCATGGTGGAGTGGTTGGTGAGATGATTTAGCCTCTGCAAGTCCCGGCAAGCCCCGATGGGGGGTCTTGGTCGCCTTCTTCTGGGGGTGGCCTCGCCCCTTGCCGGGATCGCCTGCGTTGCAAGGAGGCCTTTCTCTTGATGATATCTTGCTTCTCTGGCTTGGTCTTAGTCCCTCCGATCCGCTTGTTGGTCCTTCGAATCTCTTGGCTTCTTGTACTTTGTCTTGGGTTGGTGCTTCAATCTTGATTTCATGCTTGTGCACAGTCAGGACAACAAACCCAGGGTTTGTTGCACCGACACCGGCGCATTGAGTTACCGGCGGTTTCCAGAAATGAGTCGCGCCGTAACCCGCCTCGTAATGATGACCCGGCCCATGATGATAATAATGCTAAGGCCCTTGTGGATCAGGCTAGAGCCCATCATGAGGAGGAATTGGTGGCTCAATTGGGGGCTCATCAGCAGTCTCCGGTGCACCCTTTGGCAACAGTTGTAGCTCGGATGACTTCTAGGACAGTTGGTGTCCCGTGTATAGTGCTGGCTCTACGCAATGAACATTTACCCAAGAATTTTAAGGGTCCTCGTAAGGTGCCTAACTACACAGCTGATCTTCCACCTGAGGCTTGGATTGAAAGTTATGAACTAGCTATGGAGATGTTGGATGTTAATGATGTTGTATGTGCCAAGCACTTCCCCATGATGTTGGATGGACCGGCTCGTACCTGGTTGAAAGGAATACCCGCCAATTCCATCAATTCATGGGTTGAGTTGAAGGCACGCTTCATTCAGAACTTTAAGGGAACATGTAAACAGCCTCTGTCAATTATTGACCTGGACAACTGCATGCAGCGGGAGGATGAGTCGGCTCACCATTGGGTTCGCCGGATAGCATTGCGGCAAGATCTGTTGTTCTGATTCTGAAGAAGAATTGTCACTTTACCCCCTCAAGTAGAAGCTTGGGCAGCTTAAGCCTCACTGTCGTGACATGGGGGAGCTCATGGCGGCTCTCATCAAATATGCTGACTCTGACACTATCAAAGAACATGGATATGATGATGAAACATCCAACAAGGGAAAGAAGAGCGGTAATGGTAAGGGTCCGCAACAGAACGTGACAGGGCATAATGGTCACAACAAGGGTAACAGTGGTAAGCGCAGACAACCTGATGGCGGGTCAGATCTGGTATCTAACACCAACATTGGATATAAAAGCCAGTGCCGTAATGGCAATGGTAAGAAGGCCTTTGGAGGGCCGAGGTTTAATCTTGAGGCGATGATGAACGAACCTTGCCCAAAACATAGTATGGCTAATAAACCAGCAGCTCGCACTTGGCAGGATTGTTTCATTATGCGAGAATACAAGAATTCCAACTTCATCAGAATCATGGTAACAATAATAGCCCACCTGGTGGGTCAGCATCTGGCTCACACGAGCCCGGCTTTGGCGGTGGCGGCTCAAGTTCTAGATATCAAGGACAAGGCAACCAGGGTGGTTATAACCAATACTCTGGTCAGGGTAACCAGCAGCAGCAGTCAGGGTACTGATAACCCACAAGTACAAGGGATCGCAATAGTTTTCGAGGGTAGAGTTTTCAACCCAAATTTATAGATTCGACACAAGGGGAGTCAAAGAATACTTGCAAGCATTAGCAGCTGAGTTGTCGATACAACCACACCTCGAGATTAATTATTTGCAACAAAGTGATCAGTAGCAAAGTAGTATGGTAGTTTTGATAGTATTAGCAATAGCAATAGCAATGGTAACGGTAACAATAATAACGATGGCAGTAGTAACTTAGCAAGATCAATATGTAGGAAAATCGTAGGCATTGGATCGGTGATTCGTTGGATGATATTCATCATGAGACAGTCATAACCTAGGGCGATACGGCACTAGCTCCAGTTCATAAATATAATGTAGGCATGTATTTCATAAATAGTCATACGTTCTTATGGAAAGAACTTGCATGACATCTTTTTTCCTACCCTCCCGTGGTAGAGGGGTCCTATTGGAAACTAAGGGATATTAATTAGGCCTCCTTTTAATAGAGAACCGGAACAAAGCATTATCACATAGTGAATACATGAACTCCTCAAACTACGGTCATCACTAGGAGTGATCCCGACTATTGTCACTCCAGGGTTGCCGGATCATAACACGTAGTAGGTGATTATAACTTGCAATATCGGATCTAGAACATGGATATAATGGTGATAACATAAACTGTTCAGATCTGAAATCATGGCACCCGGGCCCAAAGTGACAAGCATTAAGCATGGCAAAGTCATAGCAACATCAATCTCAGAACATAATGGATACTAGGGATCAAGCCCTGACAAAACTAACTCGATTACATGATGAATCTCATCCAAATTCTCACCGACCAGCGAGCCTACAAAGGAATTACTCACTCCTGGCGGGGAGCACCATGGAATTGGCGATGGAGAAGGGTTGGTGATGATGAAGATCGAAGATACCCCTCTCCGGAGCCCCAAACGGACTCTAGATCTAGCCTCCCGATGAAGAACAGGAGACGGTGGCAGCTCCGTCTCGTGAAATACGATAATTCTTTCTCCCTGATTTTTTCTGGAAAAATAGGATTTTATAGTGTCGGTTTCAGGGTCTGCGGGGCCACCAGGTGGGGACAACCCACCTGGGTGCGCCTGGAGGGGGTGGCGGACCCTGGTGGGTTGTGCCCACCCAGGTGCCCCCTCCAATGGTTCTTGGATCCAGAAATTATCTTTTATTGTATAAAAAATCCTCGCAAAGTTTCGTCTCATTCCGAGAACCTTTATTTGTGCACAAAAACAACACCATGGTAGTTCTGCTGAAAACAGCGTTAATCCGGGTTAGTTTCGTTCAAATCATGCAAATTAGAGTCTAAAACAAGAGGAAAAGTGCTGGGAAAAGTAGATAAAATGGAGTCGTATCAACTCCCCCAAGCTTAAACCTTTGCTTGTCCTCAAGCAAATCAGTTGATAAACTGAAAGTGAAAAAGAAAAACTTTTACGAACTCTTTTGCTTTTGTTTCCATAAATTAGCTTAAACAGCACCCAGGGTTTCAGCAAAGATTATAACTAACCATATCAACAATAACTCTTAAAAATTATATTAACTCATATCAATGACATAATCAACTAGCGAGCAATAATAAGACATCTGAAACAGCAACACGTTGTCAAAACAACCATGATACAATATGACAATAGTGGTATCTTGCTAGCCCTTTCTAGACCGCAAAACATAAATGCAGAGCACCTCCAAAGTTCAAGCAGTGACTAAACATTGTAAATCATGGTAGAAAAGATCCAATCATGATGCATCCTACACCATCTACACACAATGCATAAGCATGAGAGCAGTGCTCTCAGGTTCTGGCGCTTATTTGAGAAGGTGGTGACACAACATAAAAGTAAATAGATAGTCCCTTCGCAGAGGGAAGCAGTGATTTGCAGAGGTGCCAGAGCTAAAGTTTTTAAAATAGAGGTAAATGAAATTTTGAGACATGCACCCTTCCTGTTTACTTTGCGACCATCATTTATCAATATCTTCCATGCTAAACACATTAGTAGTGGTCCCCAAGCGATAAAATAAAGGTTATTGCACCATAGGAATTTTTATTTGATTATTTATAAGTTCTTTTTGCAAATGGGACTGGGAATCCTTATTATCGCCCCTTTGTCATGCAATGGTGAGTGAATAAACACTCATCCTGAGAATAACCCGCATAGCATGGAAGATACCAACTACCTCATATTGATCCATAAGCAATCCAGGCACACAAAAAGGATATTTATTTGAAGTTTTTAGAGGTGGCACATGCAAATTTACTTATGACGATAGGGTAATACCACATATAGGTACGTATGGTGGACTCATCTGGAATAACTTGGGTTTAAGGTTTTTCATGCACAAGCAGAATTCCCACTTAGTACAAGTGAAGTCTAGCAAATAGGATGCGAAGCGGCCAGCTAGAGAGCAACAACGGTCATGAACATGCATTATGCATAAGTAACATTGGATACTAGCATGAGTAGGATATGAACACCATGAACATAAATATCATAGAGGCTATGTTGGTTTTGATTCAACTACATGCATGAACATGTGCCAAGTCAAGCCAGTCGAACATTCAGAGGAGGATACCATATCATCATACTATATCACAATCATTTTAACGCAATGTTGACATTCAAGATGAATCATTATCCACTCCTAGCTACTTATGCATGGCATGAGAAACTATAATCTCTAATTGTCATTGCAAACATGTTTGATCATAATAGGATGAATCATGGACTAGGTTAAACATATTTACAAAAACAGAACAAGTCAAGTGCATACCCATTTCTCTCTGCCACGGTCAGTTCATCGAATATCGTCATTATTGCCTTTCACTTGCATGAACGAACAATTCAAAAATAATAATAGTGGCGCCATGGACTAAGCTGGAATCTGCAAACATTTTATTCAAAAGGAGAAGACAAGGTAATATGGACTCTTTGTCAGATCAACAATAATGCATATGAGAGCCACTCAACATTTTCATCGTGGTCTTCTCCTTGGTATGAATCAATAAAAAGAAAAAAATTCAGAGAAACACACTGAAATATTTTTGGAGTTTTTGGTTTTTCGTAAACAAGCAAATAAAAAGGGAAAAGCAAAAATGAGAAAAATTGTTCACACGGGAAAGCTCCCAACAAGTAAAAGAAGAACAAAGAAATCTTTTTGGGTTTTCTTTTTAGTGCTACAACAGTTTAAACTAGGGAAAAATCATAAAGAAGTGAGAAATATGTTTTTGGATTTTCTCAAAGTTTTTCAAACACACAAGAAGAAAATGAGAAAATAAATATAACATGGATAATATAATGAAAAAGTGTGAACACCGACAATTGGAATGAAATGTGTAAACATGAATGTAATGTCGGTGAAATACGTACTCCCCCAAGCTTAGGCTTTTGGCCTAACTTGGTATCACCAGTTGTAGAAGCCATGGGCTCCTATGTTGAAGTGCTGAGGAGCGGGAAATTGTGGATCCCACTGTTGAGGCTCCCCCTGTGCCGCAGCCAAGTTGTTCCGGTAGGAGACAATGTCCTCATGCATAATCCTATATCCGTGCCTGGCAATATGATCAAACAAAGCAGGTGCAGGAAGTGGAATATTATCACAAGTTCTCTCACTGAAAACTAAGTTATAAGGGATAGGAATATCAGGGTAGTCTGCAGTAATAAACTGGTGGTGTTCCATAGCCGCACAATCTAGGTAAACCTTGGGCAAAGGATAATCATGATGGCGTATCTGAACGTCAAAGTGATTCACTAAGCGAGTAGCATAAATACCACCATGTATTTTAAATTTGTTAAGGTGGAGGTGGCGTGCCACAATAGCTCCCAAGCTATAAGTGTTGTCGCCATAAAGTGCACGACATAAAATAGCAAAGTCTGGAGCACTAAGTGCACCTACCTTCTCTCTAGCAAGTAAGGACTTTGCAATGATAGAGCAAAATAATGTACAATAGGAAAATGTAAGCTAGTAGCGGTGACATCCAATACCCCTCTCTCATCTCCCACTGTTAGAGTATGGTAAAAACCATCAAACTCTGCAGCCTAGGCTCTACAAATCTACCATCAGAAGGAAGCATGCATATGTCACAAAATTTAGTAAGTGGTATGTGATGGGTTTTAGCATATAAATTAAACTACATCTCAGGGGGATTATTCCCAGAATGGAAATGAAAATTTTGCACAAAGGAATTTGTGAGGAGATGATACTGTTCGCATTCAGCTACGATGAAGTCGATGAGGCCGGCATTAGAATCATATTGTGCAAACTCCTGAAGGATTCCGGCCCCTTCCATGAACGGATTATGCGGCCATTTGCACGACCGTAACTCCGCCAACCTCCGGATATGGAGATCACTGTCAGATGAAACCCCAATAACTCCCTTGGAGCTCTTCTTGGAAGCAAACTTCCTAAAGATACTCACCCTTTTCCTATGAACAAAATTCTGAAATTTTTAGTCCACAAAATTTTTCTCAACAAAACTTCATAAGATTGTAAGCAACTACTCATAGGGATGTATAGAGGCCATAACAAGCATTCAAACTGCTTAGAACTCTAAGAATTCAACATCCAAGCTCATCTACAGCAGCACCAAGAGTAGCTAATTATTAAAAATATAAACCACTAAAGCAAAAATTAATTGGACACATGGAGGAGTCACATACCAAGCAAAAATTCCCCGAAACAGTTTCAGAAATGGATCTTCGAGCAAAGAGATCGAAATCCGCGGTTTCGGGAGCAAGAACATTAGAGAGAGAGAGAGAGCAATGGTGATTTTTTTCTGGAGGTAGGTGATGATGTGGGAAGAAGAGATAAGTGAGAGGGCTCACATGGGGACCACAACCCACTAGGGCGCGCCTGGGGGTCCTGGCGCGCCCAGGTGGGTTGTGCCCACCTGGTGCACCTCACTCTGATATTATTCGCACCAAAAAAACTTAAATATTCAGAAAAAATCGTATTAAATTTTCAGAGAATTCTGAGAACTTTTATTTTTGGGTCATTTTTTATTGCATGGAAAACTCAGAAAATAGACAAAGCATAGCATTTTATTTTATTTAACTAATAAAAGCAGAAAACAAAAGGTAGGGATAGAAGTTAGTGCTCATTAAATTCATCAACTTCATACCTCTCAAAAATGATCCATTAATAAGGTTGATCAAGTCTTATTAACAGGCACTTTCGATTAGCATGAAACCGAAGAACTTTCATGAATCACTAAGTTACCTCAACGGGGATATGAATGTGCCCAACAATAAGCATTTCATATTTCTTTTTAATAGTAGGTAGAGGTAGTTGAAAACTCCCAATAGTGATTGTAAGAGATTTTTCAATAACATTAATACCATTCACTTGGAATTGTTTCTTTGGAAAGTGCAATGTATGCTCATTACCATTGATATGAAAAGCGACCTTGCTTTTATTGCAATCAATAACAGCTCCTGCATTATTCAAGAAGGGTCTACCAAGGATAATCGACATGTTGTCGTCCTCGGGCATCTCAAGTATAACAAAGTCAGTCAGAATAGTAACATTAGCAACAACAACGGGCACATCCTCACAAATATCGATCTGTATGGCAGTTGATTTGTCAGCCATTTGAAAATATATTTCAGTAGGTGTGAGTTTATTCAAATCAAGTCTTTTGTATAAAGAGAAAGGCATAACACTAACACCAGCTCCCAAATCACATAAAGCAGTTTTGACATAATTTCTTTTGATGGAGCAAGGTACAGTTGGTATTCCCGCATCTCCAAGTTTTTTAGGTACTCCAACTTTAAAAGTATAATTAGCAGCATGGTGTAGATTTCAGCTTCCGGTATTTTTCTCTTATTGGTGATGATGTCTTTCATGTACTTTGCATGAGGCATTTTTAAGATATTAGTCAAGCGAGTATGCAAAAAGACTAGCCTCAGCATTTCAGCAAAGTGTTCAAATTCTTCATCATCCTTCTTTTTAATTGACTTAGGTGGAAAGGGCATAGGTTTTTGAACCCATGGTTCTCTTTCCTTCCCGGGTTTTCTAGCAACAAAGTCTCTTTTACCATATCTTCTATTCTTTGGTTGTGGGTTATCAAGATCAACAGCTGGTTCTATCTCAACATCATTGTATGGTTGTTTATTATTTGGTTGAATGTCTTCATGAACCTCATCATTATCTTTCTCATTATCAAAAGGTGCGTGTTCACTACCAGATTGAGTTTCAGCATCAGAGATAGAAACTTCATTATCATTATAAGGAGGTTTTTCTACTTCAGGTTCACTAGAGCAGGCAAAATCCTATTATTTTTCTTCTTATTTTTATTTTTAGAAGGACTATCAGTGTTAATTATTTGAGTGTCTTGTTCAAATCTTTGGATGTCCCTCAGGATAAAGTGGTTCCTGAGTCACTTTACCTCCTCTAGTTGCTACTCTAATAGCAAAGTCACTTATATTATTGTTCATTTCATCAAGCAACTCTCTTTGAGATTTAGCAACTTGTTCTAACTGAGTTTGAACCATAGAGGCATCTTTCCTACACCTCTAACATCATTTTATATTCTAAATAACAAGTCACTTAAGTGAGCAATCATATCGGAGTTGTATTTCAATTGTTTCATAACAATTGCATTGAAGTGATCTTGCTTTCTAATGTAATTATCAAACTCATAAAGGCATTGGCTAGGATGTTTATTATGAGGATTATCACTATCATTGAATTTCGTTAAAGAATTTACCTCTGCCACCTTAGGTGGTGATGGTGTATCAAGCCCATGAATTTCTTTAATAGGTGGTAGATTTTTAACATCCTTTGCTTTAATACCTTTTTCCTTCATAGATTTCTTTGCCTCTAGCATATCTTCAGGACTGAGATATAAAATACCCCTGTTCTTTGGAGTGGGTTTAGGCAGTGTTCCAGGAGGAGTCCAATCATTATAATTTTTCAATATGTTATTCAGTAATTCTCCACCTTGCTTAATAGTTCGTTCCCTGGAAACACAACCAGCACAACTATCTAGGAAATCCCTAGAAGCATCGGTTAGTCCATTATAGAAGATATCAAGTATTTCATTTTTATTAAGAGGATGATTAGGCAAAGCATTAAGAAATTGGAGAAGCCTCCCCCAAGCTTGTGGGAGACTCTCTTCTTCAATTTGCACAAAGTAAAATATTTCTTACAAGGCAGCTTGTTTCTTATGAGCAGGGAAATATTTTTCAGAGAAGTAATATATCATATCCTAGGGACTACGCACACAACCAGGAGCAAGAGTATTGTACCAAGCTTTAGCGTCACCCTTTAATGAGAACGGAAATAACTTGAGAATATAATAATAGCGAATCTTCTCATCATGAGCAAAAAGGGTGGCTATGTCATTCAATTTAGTAAGATGTGCCACAACAGTTTCAGTTTCATAACCATGGAATGGATCATATTCAACCAAAGTGATTAACCCTGGGTCGACGGAGAATTCATAATCCTTATCATCAATAAAGATAGGTGAAGTAGCAAACTTAGGATCACATTTCATTCTAGCATTCAAAGATCTTAATTTATACTTGCATAATAAGTTTTCTAGATCATCTCTATCCTTACAAGTAAGAATATCTCTAGTTGCCTCCTCACCTATAACATAACCTTCTAGTACATTTGGCAATTCATATCTAGGAGGGCTAGTTCTAACAGGTGTTTCAAGATTTTCAGTTTCAAGCTCATCATCAGTTTCGACAATATCATGTTATCTTACTCTAGCAATTTTTTCATCAAGAAATTCACCTAGTGGTACATTATCATCAAGCAAGCTACTAGCATCATCATGAGTAGCATTCATAGCAGAAGTAGCATCATCAATAACTTGCGATATATCGGAATTAATTGCATGTGGTGGTGTTGCAAGTCTACTTATAACAGAAGGTGAATCTAAGACGGAGCTAGATGGTAGTACCTTACCTCCCCTCGTCTTAGAGGGAAAAATCTTAGTCTTTGCGTCCTTCAGATTCTTCATAGTGATAATATGATAATAATCCCAAGTGACTCAAAAAATATAGCTATGATCCCCAGCAACGGCACCAGAAAAAGGCCTTGATAACCCACAAGTATAGGGGATCACAACAGTTTTGAGGGTAGACTATTCAACCCAAATTTATAGATTCAACACAAGGGGAGTCAAAAAATACTAGCAAGTATTAGCAGCTGAGTTGTAAATTCAACCACACCTGGAGATTAATTATCTGTAGCAAGTGATCAGGAGCAAAGTAGTATGGTAGTTTTGATAGTAGTAGCAATAGCAATGGTAACGGTAACAATGATAGTAATAGTTTTGTAGCAAGTGCGATAGTAACGATAGCAGTAGTAACTTAGCAAGATTAATATGTAGGAAAATCGTAGGCATTGGATTGGCAATTCGTTGGATGATATTCATCATGAGACAACCATAACCTAGGGCAATACGGCACTATCTCCAATTCATAAATATAATGTAGGCATGTATTCCATAAATAGTCATACGTGCTTAAGGAAAGAACTTGCATGACATCTTTTGTCCTACCCTCCCGTGGCAGCGGGGTCCTATTGGAAACTAAGGGATATTAAGGCCTCCTTTTAATAGAGAACCGGAACAAAGCATTAGCACAGAGTGAAAACGTGAACTCCTCAAACTACGGTCATCACTAGGAGTGATCCCGACTATTGTCACTCCGGGGTTGCCGGATCATAACACCTAGTAGGTGATTAATTATAACTTGCAATATCGGATCTAGAACATGGATATAATGGTGATAACATAAACTGTTCAGATCTGAAATCATGGCACCTGGGCCCAAAGTGACAAGCATTAAGCCTGGCAAAGTCATAACAACATCAATCTCAGAACATAATGGATACTAGGGATCAAGCCCTAACATAACTAACTCGATTACATGATGAATCTCATCCAACACCTCACCGACCAGCGAGCCAATGATGGACTTACTCACTCCCGGTGGGGAGCACGATGGACTTGGCGATGCAGAAGGGTTGGTGATGACGAAGATCGAAGATCCCTCTCTCCGGAGCCCCAAACGGACTCCAGATCTGGCCTCCCGATGAAGAACAGGAGACGGGCAGCTCTGTCTCGTGTAACACGATAATTTTTCTCATAGATTTTTTCTAGAAAAATAGGATTTTATAGCGTCGGTTTCAGGGTCTGCGGGGCCACCAGGTGGGGACAACCCACCTGGGTGCGCCTGGAGGGGTGGCGCACCCTGGTGGGTTGTGCCCACCCAGGTGCCCCCCTCCGGTGGTTCTTGGCTCCAGAAATTATATTTTATTGCATAAAAATCCTCGCAATGTTTCGATCCATTTCAAGAACTTTTATTTCTACACAAAAACAACACCATGGTAGTTCTGCTGAAAACAGCGTAAGTCCGGGTTGGTTTCAGTCAAATCATGCAAATTAGAGTCCAAAACAAGAGGAAAAGTGTTAGGAAAAGTAGAAACGATAGAGACATATCAGGTACCAGAGTAATCCAAAGCAACTCAGCGGGGGTCAGTATCATGTTTTTACCACCAGTATTTGCAAATGAGATCAAAAGGTGCAAAACGCGCGGTTAGTGCAATTGAGCCGGCGGTACCTCAATATTTGCGGTGGTGAGAGCAACCAATCACATGGAGTCGAGAGGATCACCTACCCCGGGTTGACAATCGGAGTCAGCTAGCATTGGTGGTAGCCCCTCAAGTTGGGGGTTACAAATTCACTAAAGTGCTCATGGATGGTGGTAGTAGCATCAATATCCTTTATGATGATACCTTTCGTCGAATGAATTTGACTGATAAAGAGCTTAAACATCTTCTTCAGTCTTTCATGGTGTGTTACCTAGTAAGTCGGCATATCCAGTGAGGAAGATTGCCTTGGAAGCGGCTTTTGGTGACGACTATGATTATGGAGCGGAGACGTTATGGTTTGAAGTGGTTAAAATCAAGAGGCCTTATCATGCCTTGTTTGGACAGCTGGCTTACGACAAGTTTATGGCGCGGCCTTTTTGTCTATTTGCATCTTAAAATGCCAGGGCCTAAGGGCACGATTATAGTCCATGGTGATCAAAAATTGCATTGGAATGTGAGGAAGGAGATGCTGCCTATGCTGAATCAGCCTGTGCAACTGAGGAGCTTAAGTTTTATAAGGATAATGTTGACCTGGCTGATATGACCCCTTTGAAGAAGCCCACCACAGAGCAAGACCCTTTGTTCAAGTTTAAGTCAACTAATGATACTAAGCAGGTTGACTTTGTCTCTGGCGAATCATCTCAGCAGTTCACAATGGGGGCTCACATAGATCCTAAATACGAAAGCACGCTCATCGAGTTCATCCATGAGAATCAGGACATCTTTGCATGGAAGCCTTCTGACATGCTGCGTGTACCGAAAGAATTCTCTGAGCACACTCTTAATGTTGATCCTAAATTTAAGCCGGTCAAACAGTTCCTTCGTTGTTTCAATGAGGAGCGGCGTAAGGCTATTGGACAAGAGGTGGCCCGGCTCTTGGCGGCTGGGTTCATCATTGAAGTGTTTCACCCTGAGTGGTTGGCTAACCCGGTGTTGGTACTTAAGAAAAATGGCACCTGGTGTATGTGTGTTGATTACACTGGTCTTAACAAGGCTTGTCCAGCTGATCCATTTTCTCTCCCTCGCATTGACCAGATTATTGATCCTACGACGGGTTGTGAGAGCTTATGTTTCCTTGATGCTTATTCTGGTTATCATCAGATCAAAATGGCAGTTGAAGACCAAGAGAAGACGGCTTTCATCATGCCTTTTGGAGCTTTCTACTATGTCTCTATGCCTTTTGGGCTCAAGAGTGCCCAGGCGACTTATCAACACTGCGTTCAAAATTGGGCATAATTTGCATGCGTATGTGGATGATATTGTGGTTAAATCCAGCAAAAAGAGACACTCTTGGATGATCTAAGGGAAACTTTTGAAAATCTCTGGATCTATAAGATGATGCATAACCCAGCCAAGTGTGTGTTTTGGTGTACCTGCAGGCAAGCTCTTGGGTTTTCTGGTCTTGGGGAGAGGTATTGAAGCTAACCCGGAGAAAATTAAGGCTATTACTTCATTGGCTAAGCCGACGTGTGTTAATGAGGTCCAGCTCCTGGTGGGTCATATTGCAGCCTTGAGCCGGTTCATAAGCCGCCTGGGCGAGAAGGCGATTCCTTTATACCAGAAGATAAAGAAAACAGATCATTTTGTCTAGAGTGACGATGCTGATAAGGCATTTGAGGAGCTCAAAAAGCAATTAGCTGAGCCACCCATCCTTGCGGCTCCCATTGAGAAAGATCCCTTGCTCCTCTATGTGGCGGCTAACAGTAAGGCTGTTAGTGTGGCGATTGTGGTGGAGCACAAGGAGACGGGTAAGGAGTACCCAGTCCAAAGGCCAGCTTATTATGTCAGTGTGGTGTTGATTGAGTCCAAACAACGATACCCACATTGGCAGAAACTGGTATATGGAGTGTTCATGGCGAGTCGCAAGCTAAAACGTTGTTTTCTTGGTCACCCAATTACTATGGTTAGTTCTGTCCCGTTAGGAGACATTATTCAAAACAGGGAGGCCACAGGCCGGGTTGCTAAGTGGGCAATAGAACTCGGACCTCATGGTCTGAAGTATGTTCTAGGAACAACTATCAAATCTCTGGCTCTGGTGGATTTCATCAATGACTGGATGGAGTAGCAAACACCCGAGGAGAGGCCTAATAACACATACTGGACAATTCACTTTGATGGGTCCAAGCAGCTAGAAGGCTCGGGGGCTGGGGTCATATATATTGACTTCTCGACGAGGTGACTAGTTTTGCTATGTTTTGAGGCTAATGTCTCCTTGTACTAACAATGCAACTGAATATGAGGCTTTACTCCATGGCCTTCATATGGCCAAAGAGATGAATTTGAGCTGGGTCACGTGTTTTGGCGACTCAGACCTTGTGGCTCAGCAAGATTCAGGTACATGGGGTTCCAAAGACCCGCTCATGGCGGCTTATCATGGGCCGTGGATAACATTGCTGGTCATTTCAAGGGTTATCGGGTGGAGCACCTTGATCAAAGGAAGAATGAGGTGGCTGATCTTTAAGCCGGTTTGGTTCTCAACGTAAACCGGTGCCTCCCAATGTGTTTCTTGATGTTTTACACAATCCCTCGGTCAAATTACCATCTGAGGAGGATTTGGCTATTCCTGACCCGAAGGCAGAATTGGTGGCGGCTCTCCATGCTTTCCAGATTGGACTCTGCCTTACTTGGCTTATATGACCGGGGCGAGTTACCTGAGGATGAAACTTTGGCCAGGCAGATGACCCGGCGGTCTAAATCTATGACTATTGTCAATGGCGAGTTACATCGTTGTCGCGTAACAGGTGTGTTCCAGCATTGTGTTTCTCCCAAAGAGGGCCATGAGATCTTGTATGAGATTCATGAAGGCGATTGTGGTCATCACGTTGGCTCAAAATCTTTAGTGGCCAAAGCTTTTCGTCATGGGTTTTATTGGTTGACGGCTCATGCTGATGCTGAGGATATCGTCAGTAAATGTGATGGCTATCAGAAACTTTCTCGACGGGCTCATGTGCCAGCTCAAGAGTTGTGGATGATTCCAATTACTTGTCCGTTTGCAGTCTGGGGGCTTGATATGGTTGGACGTTTCAAGAGGTCTAAAGATAAGAAAACCCACCTCTTGGTGGCAGCTAAAAATTTTACCAAGTGGGTTGAAGCAGAGCCGGTTAGCAAGTGTGATGCGGCGACTGCAGTCCAGTTTGTTAAAAAGCTTATCTTGCATTTTGGTTACCCTCATAGTACCATTACTGATAATGACACTAATTTGTGTAAGGGTGCTCTGAAGGAGTTCTGTCAACGAGAGCATATTTGTCTTGATGTTTCTTCTGTGGCTCATCTGCAGTCTAATGGTCAAGTTGAGAGGGCTAACCAAGAAATTTGAGAGGCATCAAACCCTGGCTTATCGTTCCTTTGAAGCAAACACCGGGTTGTTGGGTTTAGAAGTTACCTTCAGTACTCTGGAGTATCAATACCACCCCCAACAGGTCAATAGGCTATACGCCTTTCTTCATGGTTTATGGGGCAGAGGCGGTTCTTCCAAGTGATATCCTCCATGACTCGCCTCATGTGGCAGCTTATGTTGAAGCTCATAATGAAATAGCACATCAAAATGCACTCCATGCTTTTGATGAGGAGCGTGACTTGGCAGCGGCTCGTTCGGCGATATATCAACAAGACATGCGTCACTATCATAGCCGTAGAGTTAAGACCCGAACGTTTCAAGAAAGCGACTTGGTGCTCTTGTTAATCCAAGATCAAACAGATATGCACAAGTTATCTCCACCTTGGGAAGGACCCTTTGTGGTCAGCAAGAACCTGAATAACAGGTCATATTACCTCATTGATATACACGAACACAAGGATTCACACAAGTCGAAGGACGAGACCCGCCGACCCTGGAATATTGCTCATCTTCGGCCTTATTACACCTGAGCCACCGGCTCTCATCTTTGTACATACATTTGTGAGTGTATATATTTTATGATCAAAATAATAAAGTCGGCATCCCTGATAATTCAGGGCCTCTGTCATTTCATTTCTGTGTATAAGAGTCTTTCTTATTTGTTCATAAGGTCACTTGGGGGCTTCCAACCCATCGGGTTTAGCTTTCATACCTTCTTGACCAGGCATGGACGCCGAATACAGAGTTATCCTGCCTGTTTGCAACTTGCTACTCTGCCAGGTGACCTGCCAAACTCTTAACAGCCAATCTTTTTCAAGACCTTGAACTTGTTAAGGTTAAAATGGAAGATTGTGTCACGTGAGAGCCGGCTTACAGTGGGCTAGGATTAACTCAAAGGTTGTGCAGCCTTTGAAAGCACATGGCCCTGCGAGCCAATTTGTTTGGTTGTGCTTTGGTAAGCCGGCCAGGCAATTATTTGAGATTTTTTGAATCTTTCTTTTGAGTCTTTTGGATTTGTGTCTCCTAAATATTTTTTCTGCTAAGTGCATTTTTTGACAATCCGGGTCATGAAGCTCCAATTGCATGACTCTTGTTTAAGTATTTTGGGTTTGGTAACCGTCCCGGGCTAATAGACTTTAAGTCGCTAGTATGCTTTGGTTTGAACAGTTGAGGTCATGCGATTGCAAGTGTTTGGGTTGTTACCCGCACTAGATATTGAGGTATAAGCTGGCAGTATGATCCAAATCTACAGTTATGTTTTCAATTGTTATATGAATATTCGAGGTTTGGTAACCCGACATAGCTTTCGTCTTTAAGTCGCCAGTATGTTTTGGCTTGAATGGCCTTAAGTTTAGTCTTTTCTATGATTGCACAAGATTATACTCTGTTTGGGTCGTTACCCGCCCTGTCTTTGACGTTAAGTCGCCAGGGCATATTTGTTTAAACTTTGTGCAGGACATGCAAAACTTTAACTGGAAATACGAGTACCGACATGGATTATATGGGTAAGAACATCAGGCAGATCATAAGGATTAAATTGGTGGGTCAAAAGTAAAAGGTTAATAGGCGGAAAGGCATGACATGGCAGATCATTGTTTAAAACCATCTTATTACAAGGCATTACTTTGAGGCGGCAAAAAAATTCAACTTAAAATGTTTTTTGGAACTGCGCTCCCTTAAACCAGCCTGGGATCCGCTTGGATCATCATCACTCTTATTAATTTTCCTTTGTCTGCCTTGAGGATTATGGATCATCCTGCGCTGGTTCTTCTTTGTCGGTCATGTGAAGATCAGCCGCTGTCCAATCGATGTCGGTTAAAGCTTCAAAAGTGGCTTCATCATTGAGTATAACAGAATGATCAAAGTCAGGAGCAAAGATATGCTTACGCCGATGGGGAATAAGATTGACGACGGTATGATCTGGCGGCTTAATCTTCTGATTATTATTGTCGTAAGCCGGCGTGTAGCTGTTTAAATTGAGGTCCTCAACAAGCTTACATGCCACGAGCCGCATCTCCCGGACGCTGCGATTGAAGTCTCTCTCTTCAAAGGGTGGTCATCTTTGAATTCTGGACACTCGGTGGCTATCTCCTCCAGGTCAAGATTCGACTACCAGGCCATGGCCCGACCAAGAGCGACGATGGGTCCGGCTCTGGCGGGTGATTGTGTTTCCTCTTCAATCTGGCTTGGGAAAGTGGACAAGTGATCCAGCACAGCCTTGATTTGGCTTGGCGGCTTTTTGTTACCCCCTAAGGCCACCAGACTGCAGAGAGTGTTGCTGTATAACTATTTTTTAAAAGAGTAAATGTCCTTCATCTTCAATAGCATGTCTTGACCAAGGTTGGCACTCCTGAGGACTGTTAAGGGGTCATGTAAAAATCGTCGGGCGAGTTAGCACTATGCATATAAAGCCAGGCGGTTTACCGGATTTAAGTGCATATTATACTTACTGAAGGTGGCGGCTGTCATTTGACTAATGTGTTGTTTTAAGCCGGACAACTCGTCAGTGACCGGCTTAAGAGCATTTTCTGCATCTTCGACCTTCTTGGCTAGAGCAGCCTTCTCAGCTTCCTAGGCGGTTCTCTCTTCACCAAAGCCAGCTTTATGCTTTTCAATCTTTTCTAAAGAAGTTTTTAATTCTGACTTGGCTTGGGAAGTTTCTGGTTGCTGCATCTTGATGTTTTTCCTTAAGTCGCCTACTTGCGACTCCTTCATACTCAACTTCGCCTGAAAGACAACAGTGAGATAATGGTTCCAACATAAGACGACAAGTTTTTGTGGTGTAGATTAATTGAAGTCCCAAGCACATTGCAAGCAATATACTTGGCACTTGGGGGCTAATGTGGGTTTTTTCAAAAAAAATTGCAACCCGGTTCAAATGTCAGTTTAAACGGCCCGTGGGAGCTACATATTGGAGTTCTTCAAAGTATAATGTGTAACATCCCAAATTTTCAATTTGGAATGATATACATTAGATCATCATTGCATATCATATTTTATTGCATTTTGGCGCTATCCTAGAAATTCTACGCAACTCAAGGACCCACAAAGAGAGTTGAGGATTTTGTTATTTTCATATTTGAGTTTTTCTCAAATTTTGAAGAGAGGATCATTTGATTTTAATTATTTTCTCTTCGAATATTTCTTTTATCAAAATATAAGAGAGGGGATAAAATGACTTTCCCAAAATAAATAAATATTGGAGATTTTATATTAAAATCAAATAAGATTTTTATTCGGAGTTTTATCGCTATTTTATTGGGACTAGGAAAAATATGCGTTTTTCAAAATTGCATTATAGTCCCAAATAAATGTTCACTTTGTCCGCTGTATTTTTAGAGGACAGGGAAATTTTATTTTAGGATTTTTGGAGTCCGTTTAGTTTTTTTTCCTTGTTTTTCTGCGTGGAATTAATTAAAAAACGAAATCGACTCCGGGCCGTAACCGACCAGGACTCCCCAGGCCGGCCCCTCTTATAAGCCTCCGCCCCGCGACCCCCAGCCCACACGAGCCCACCCGCCGTCCGTGCCCAAACCCTAACCCTAGCCGATCCGCGCCGTCGCCGGAGCCCCTCGCCGCCCCGCCGCCCGTCGCCGTCACCACCACTGCAGCCGCCACCCGCCATCGCCTGCCGCCCATCG
>NC_057813.1:281183406-281191427 GCF_018294505.1 Triticum aestivum
CATCGCTGCCGACCACCACCGCCGGAGTCGCCGCCCGCCGCCCCGCCGAGGTAGCCGCCGGAGCCGCCCGCCACCGCCGGTTTTCTATGGAAAACCGTACGGTTTTTTTTAAGAACCCGTGGTTTATTTTTTTTAGATCGGTTTTTTTCTCAGTTTAGTTATTTAGTGAACGCCCATTCATACGTTCGTTTTAATGAACGATTTTCACCGTTTAGCCGCAGACAATGAACATTCGTTCGTTAGCCTGTTCGTCAGTTTTTCTTTTTCCAGGGTTTTTCCATGATTATTTTCGAGCCTGATTTCTGCCCTGATTTTCATTTTAGTTTATCTTTTTGCTCGTTTATCGGAATCAGGCAATTCAAGCGCCTAGAGTTTTGTCTCAAAGCCCTCTGTTTGTTTAACCAACTTAAACAAGTTTTTGCTACTGTAAAATTGCACTTAAGTTCAGATTAGTAAACAGAGTTCGCATCTTTCGCAGTTTGAGTTTCGTTGATTCGTTTGTTTTGATTCTTTTTGCAAACCGGAGTTCTTAAGTTGAACTTTCTGGTTAGATCACTTAATTGAGTTTTACTCGTGCTTTTTAGTTGAGTTCTTATTGTATGCTTGTTTGTTTATGATAGAGTCCCCGTAGTGCGAAGCGTGCTAGTACGAGTCTCTAGGTTTCACGGATCATTAGCAAGGCAAGTAAAACTTTGAGCATACCTCTTTACTACCCAGTTTTATTGCATTAGATCAATCCTCAAACAATTGCATGGTTAGGATCTGATTAATATGTGGGTTTTGGGAAGTAGATGAGGTAGTAACTATTGTCCTGTTTATTATCAAACCTTTGGGAGTCACTTCTATGTTGCTTATATTGCTATGCTATGCTTGTAGACGTGGATTGGGTGAGTGTATCCATGATAGATGTGAGTATTGTTATTTAAAGGTTAACTTAAGGTGGCTACTTTAATAAACATCTGGGTGGATTGAGGCACCTGGGGAACCCAGTGTTGCCTGTATTTTTGGAAATCCCGGGGTACCGTGTGATTCTCCTATGGACCGCCACCCAGGCTCAAAGGGATCATAAGATTATTTATGCTAGAAACTTCCATGTGCAGCCACAAGCTATTATGGGCTCTAGCATAGTTGAGTATGTTGCAAGACCTCTTTTAGTGGTGGGCTAGCAGATGTAGGGGAAAGTAGGTGTAACTGTCCACCCGGAGTAAAGAGTTATTGTTTCAGAAAGACTGTGTCTGGTTTCTCAGACCATGAATGTATTCGAGTCTTGTGGGGAAACGTTGCAAACCTCTGCAGAGTGTATAAACTAATCATGGTTAGTCGTGTCCTCGGTTATGGACGTTTTGAGTATCTAGTTCTTGAATTATCGTGTGGATCTCAGCACTCTTAATATAATTTGATTGGGTCTAACGATGATGCTTAATTGGGATTGAGTTGGGTGAACCTTCTCCATGTTTAACAACCACCATGATAGTTAAATAAAGTTTATTCCTTTGTTGTAGGGAAAAAATTGGCTTTATGCAAAATTGTAACCATAGAGCTTTCTACCACCCATATATGCATGTAGTGATAGCATTATTCTGTTCATTACTCTCTATGTGTTACATTGCGAGCATATTCCATGTGTTGACCCGTTTCGGGCTGCAACGTTCATGTTGCAGACTTTTCAGACGACGAGTAAGGTGCCTTAGGTCATCTTTCACTCAGTGATGTCGTTGGAGTTGATGGACTCACTTTATCTTCCAAGCCTTCTGCTGTTATCGTATTTAGATGGCCTTAAGCCATATTTATTGTAATAATTTCTCTTTTGAGACATTCGATGTAATAAATGTGTGATTGCTACTCTATTATAAATCCTTCAACTACTGTGCATGTCAGCATTACCGATCCAGGGATGACACTGATGCACAGAGATCAGACTGTTTGAGGTCTGGTCGCTACAAGATGGTATCAGAGCACACGCTGACAGTAGGACACGACCACTAAGCTAAAGCCCTAGGTCACTACTCTCTTCTCATTTCTGACTCCTCTCCTTTTTCTACTCTTTAGGATGGCAGATGCAAGGAACAAGTTCACGCAACCGGATGAAGATACACCTTTTGGACGCCACTTGAAGGAAGTCACTAGGTACCTGAACATCAGAATACCAAGCTTCACCGGAACCTACATCGCCAATTTACAAGAAGAGGAGCATTGGATGATTCAAGTTCAAGTTCCAGGAAGGACGTTCATGCCAGTCGCTAAGCCCATAGAGTTTTCCTTTGAAGCACCAACCTGGAGTCTAGGAAAGAGCACGGCAGCCCACATCACCATGGGACGCATTGGTGAATTTTACCACAAGGATCTCAAGGATACTATCTACCAGATTTGTGGGTGCTGAGATGAGCAATGGGAGATGATCAGCACCAGGAAGGATAGATCTATTGCAGCTTTCATCCAGGAGTTAAACCAGTACATTCGACGCCAGGAGAACCAGATGTGCGCAGGCATGATAGATCTGAAGAAGGCAATGACCAGGATCACGGAGCTAGAAGAAGAACTCAAGACTACACGTGATGGATATGAGGAAGAAATGACGATACTCGTGGAGAAGAATGACGATCTGAAGAAGAAGCTAAATATTCATGGGAGACCCCACGCCAAGAGGAGATGACGACGATTCCGCTTGCCCGGAGAACTACATCATCATCGACGACACCAACTCGGACCCTGACGATAGAGATGATGACTATGTTGATGAAGCTGGAGCAGATATCATGGAGTCTTCCACAGATCAATTTTTCTAGTCGACCACCATATCGGTAGTAGTATTCCCTCATGTATATAGTATAGTCCGAGCACTTTCGTGACGATAGTTAGACCGTTGTATGCCCTTGTTTGAATTGATTGAAGTGATATGGTTGTGATTTGTCTCATGTGCATATGGGCAGTGTTTTTCCCTCTAGACCTCATTTTATTCTATTTTCTCATCTTTTCTAAAACCCTCAGATGCCTCCAAGGCGCGACAATTGATTTGCTTTCCCACCGGAGCTCACTCAGTTGATCCAGCTGCAGAATGCACTGATGCAGATACTAGTCCAGAATCAGAATCAGGGGAAAAACAACAACAACAACCCACCACCACCACCACTTGTTGATCACTTAGCCCGTTTCTTGAGACTGAATCCGCCGATGTTCTCTAGTAGCACCGAGCCGATAGTAGCAGATGGTTGGCTCCACAAGATAGGAAGGAAGTTCACCACTATAGGATGCACAGATGCGAAGATAGTGCGTTTTGCCGCATATCAGCTTGATGGACCCGCAGCATCATGGTGAGAGAATTTCATAGCCACTTACCCCATCGACACTGTCACATGGGACCAGTTTCAGCAGGCTTTCCGTATTGCCCATGTTTCAGCAGGAGCTATGGCCATGAAGAAGCATGAGTTTCGCAACTTGCGCCATGGAGGACGTACAGTTGGCTAGTATGTGGGTGATTTTTGTAAGTTAGCACGTTATTCTCCAGATGACGTTGCTACAGATGCAGCTAAGCAGGAGAAGTTTCTGGAAGGACTAAATGATGAGCTGAGCATGCAGTTGATGGCGGCAACCTTCAACAACTACCAGGAGTTGGTAGATAGAGCTCTCATGATTGAAGGGAAGCAGCAGCAGATTGACAACCGCAAGAGGAAGTATGGACAAGGGAAGTACAATTCCGAAGCTCAGCAGAGGCCCCGTTTTACCCCGAACTTGGGTGGACCTTTTCAGCATAACCATGGAGGTCACAACCACAATGGAGGAAGTTCACACAACCATAGTGGCCCCAAGAATGGGTATGGTAATGGGGGAAGCAATGGACAGAACCGTTCCAACCCAGCAACACCCGCCAAGAAGGATCTAAGTCATATTACTTGCTACAAGTGCCAGAAGACCGGACATTATGCCAATGAATGTCCTGAAGCTAAGAATGGAAATGGCAATGGAAGCTCTGGGAAGAAGCCTAACCCTTTCAACAGGGGACAAGTGAACCACGTTAACGTGGAGGAGGTTGAAGCCCGGCCAGATGCAGTAATAGCTAAGTTTTTGGTTAAGTCATTTACTGCAATCGTTCTTTTTTATACTGGTGGATCGCATTCATACATATCAAGGGCATTTGTGGATAAGTATAAACTGCCCACCAAAGTTCTTAGAGCACCTATGTTAGTGAGCTCGCCAGGAGCGAAATATATGGCAAGCCGAGGATGTTTTCAGATGCCATTGACCATAGGTAGGCATGTTTTCCCCTCAGGCCTGATAATTTTGGAGTCGCAAGGTTTGGATGTGATTCTGGGTATGGATTGGCTATCAATGTATGGAGGAAACATCGATTGCGCCAGTAAGTCGATCATTCTCACCACCCCTGAAGGAAGAAGGATTAAGTATGTATCCCGACATGTGTCGAAGAGGACTCAAGCGAATTCCTTATCAGGAGTTGTACAGGAGGAAGTACTAGTGGTGAAGGATTTCCCTGATGTATTTCCAAAAGAGTTGCCAGGCATGCCACCGGATAGAGACATCGAGTTTTTGATTGAGCTTTTGCCAGGCACAGGGCCAATATCTAAGAGACCGTACAGGATGCCCGCAAAGGATTTGGAGGAAATTAAGAAGCAGATTAAGGAGTTACTGGATAAAGGCTATATTTGCCCAAGTTCGTCACCTTGGGGATCACCGGTGCTCCTAGTGGAGAAGAAGGATGGATCATTGAGGATGGTTGTTGATTATCGTGGATTGAATAAAGTGACGATCAAGAACAAGTACCCACTACCGATGATCAACGATTTGTTTGGCCAGTTGCAAGGAGCTAAAGCATTTTCCAAGATCGATCTGTGGTCAGGATACCACCAGCTGAAGATTCGAGAGCAGGATATACCTATGATGACTTTTACCACCAGGTATGGGCTATATGAGTATACCGTTATGTCATTTGGTCTGACTAACGCACCTGCCTATTTCATGAACATGATGAACAAGGTGTTTATGGAGTTTTTGGATAAGTTTGTCGTGGTATTCATTGATGGCGTATTAGTCTACTCGAAGAATGAAGAGGAGCATAAGGACCATTTGCGTCTGGTACTTGGGAAGCTCAGAGAACATGAGTTATATGCCAAGTTCAGCAAGTGTGAGTTTTGGTTGAAGGAAGTTGGATTCCTCGGACATGTTATATCCGGAGAAGGAATAGCAGTAGACCCCACCAAAGTTGTCACTATGACAAATTGGGAAGCACCCACGTCAGTTGGAGAGATCCGGAGTTTTCTTGGACTCGCAGGATACTACCGGAGGTTCATTGAGATTTTCTCAAAGATTGCAAAATCCATGACGGAGTTGTTGAAGGGCACCAAGTTCAAATGGACTGAGGAATGTGAGGCCAGTTTCCAGGAGTTGAAGAAACGCTTGGTTACAGCACTAGTGTTCATTCTTCCAGATCAACGCAAGGATTATCAAGTGTATTGCGACGCTTCTCGTCGAGGACTTGGAGCAGTACTTATGCAGGAGGGAAGAGTTGTTTCATATGCCTCACGATAGCTTAAACCCCATGAGTTGAATTATGCTACACATGATTTATAGTTAGCAGCCGTAGTGCATGTGTTGAAGACATGGAGACATTTTTCTCATCGGAAACCATTGTGAGGTGTACATGGATCACAAGAGTTTGAAGTATATCTTCACACAGAAGGAGTTGAATCTCAGGCAAAGGAGATGGTTGGAGCTCATTAAGGATTATGATATGAGGTTGCATTATCATCCCGGAAAGGCTAACGTAGTAGCTGATGCGTTGAGCCGCAAGAGCCATGTCAACACACTCATGACCGGAGAGTTACCCCAGGAGTTAGCAAACGATCTTCGCGAGCTATGTTTGGAGATAGTTCCGAGAGGCTATGTAGCAACATTGGAGATTCAATCTACTTTGATGGATAAGAGCAGAGAAGCCCAGAAGACTGACAAGGAGATTGCCGAGATAAAGGAAAGGATGAGCAAAGGAAAAGCCAAGGTATTTCGTGAGGATGAGCACGATACCTTATGGTTTGAGGACCGTGTATATGTGCCCAATGATCAGGAGATCAGGAAGTTGATTCTGCAGGAGGCCCATGATTCACCATATTTGATTCACCCAGGAAACACCAAGATGTATCTGGATTTGAAGGATAGTTTCTGGTGGACCAGAATGAAGAAGGATATTCTGGAGTATGTATCAGTTTGTGATGTATGTCGGAGAGTGAAGGCAGAGCATCAGAAGCCAGCAGGATTGCTACAACCATTGCCGATACCCGAATGGAAGTGGGATAAGCTAGGCATGGATTTTATCACGGGATTGCCCAGGACTCGTTCAGGCTATGACTCGATATGGGTTGTAGTCGATCGTTTAACGAAGGTAGCTCATTTCATCCCAGTGAAGACCATTTACACCAGTGCTAAGTTGGCAAAGGTATACATGACCAGGATCGTATGTCTGCATGGAGTTCCGAGGACCATTGTATCAGATAGAGGAACCCAGTTTACCTCAAACATCTAGAATCAGTTGCATGAAACTTTGGGTACCAGGCTAGAGTTTAGTACAGCCTTTCATCCACAGACAGATGGACACACCGAGAGAGTCAATCAGATTCTGGAGGACATGTTGAGAGATTGTCCGCTAGATTATGGATCTAGTTGGACGACAATTTGCCATATGCAGAGTTCTCTTACAACAATAGTTATCAAGCCAGTTTGAGGATGGCCCCTTTCGAAGTTTTGTACGGAAGGAGGTGTAGGACACCGTTGTTGTGGGATGAAGTTGGAGACCGTCAGTTGTTTGGACCGGATTTGATTAAGGAGTATGAAGAGAAGGTTAAGCTGATTCGTGATAGACTCAAGGTAACCCAATCCAGGCACATGAGCTATGCGGATTCTAAACGCAAGGAGACAGTTTACAAAGTCAAAGACAGAGTTTATCTTCGAGTGTCCCCACTTAGAGGAGTAAGCATTTTGGAGTTAAGGGAAAGTTAGCACCACGTTTTGTGGGACCATACAAAGTTTTGGAATGTATGGGAGAAGTTGCTTACAAGTTGGAATTGCCTGAAGGATTGTCAGGAGTTCATGACGTGTTCCATGTTTCCCAGTTGAAGGAGTGCCACGTAGAGATGGCCGACATCCCTCTGAGAGATACAGTGCCACTGGAAGCGATTCAGTTGGATAGTGATTTGACCTACGAGGAGAAACCAGTCAAGATTCTCGAGTTTGCCAGCCGAGTCACACGCAGCAAGGTTATCAAGTTCTGCAAAGTTCAGTGGAGCCACCATACCGAAGATGAAGCCACCTGGGAACGAGAGGAAGACCTACGGAAGGATCACCCTCACCTATTTTCTAGCCAACCCGAATCTCGAGGACGAGATTCATCTTGAGGGGGGGTAGGTTTATAACATCCCAAATTTTCAATTTGGAATGTTATACATTAGATCATCATTGCATATCATATTTTATTACATTTTGGCTTGATCCTAGAAATTCTACGCAACTCAAGGACCCACGGAGAGAGTTGGGGATTTCGTTATTTTCATATTTGAGTTTTTCTCAAATTTTGAAGACAGGATCGTTTCATTTTAATTATTTCCTCTTCGAATATTTCTTTTATAAAAATATAAGAGAGGGGATAAAATGACTTTGCCAAAATAAAGAAATATTGGAGATTTGATATTAAAATCAAATAGGATTTTTATTCGGAGTTTTATAGCTATTTTATTGGGATTAGGAACAATATGTGTTTTTCAAAATTGCATTACAGGCCCAAATAAATGTTCACTTTGTCCGCTATATTTTTAGAGGACGGAGAAAATTTATTTTAGTATTTTTGGAGTCCGTTTAGTATTTCTTTTCTTTGTTTTTCTGCGCGGAATTATTTAAAAAACGAAACCGACTCCGGGCCGTAACCGGCCAGGACTCCCCAGGCCGGCCCCTCTTATAAGTCGCCACCCCGCGACCCCCAGCCCACCCGAGCCCAGCCGCCTTCCCGCACCCAAACCCTAACC
>NC_057813.1:281191934-281219907 GCF_018294505.1 Triticum aestivum
GCCACCACCCGCCGTCGCCCGCCGCCCCTCGCCGCTGACCACCACTGGTGGAGCCGCCACCCGCCGCCCCGCCGAGGTAGCCGCCGGAGCCGCCCGCCGCCACCGGTTTTCTTCGGAAAATCGTAGGGTTTTTCTTTAAGAACCCGCGGTTTATTTTTTTAGATCGGTTTTTTTTCTCGGTTTAGTTATTTAGCGAATGCCCGTTCGTTCTTCGTTCGTTTTAATGAACGATTTTCACCATTTAGCCGCAGACAGCGAACGTTCGTTCGTTAGCCTGTTTGTTAGTTTTTCTTTTTCCAGGGTTTTTCCGCGATTATTTTCGATCGCGATTTCTGCCCTGATTTTCGTTTTAGTTTATCTTTTCGCTCGTTTATCGACATCAGGCGATTCAGGTGCCTAGAGTTTTGTCTTGAAGCCCTCTTTCTATTTAACTAACTTAAACAAGTTTTTGCTACTGTAAAATTGGACTTAAGTTCAGATTAGTAAACAGAGTTTGTTTCTTTCGTAGTTTGAGTTTTGTTGACACGGTTGATTTGATTCTTTTTGCAAACCTGAGTTCTTCAGTTGAACTTTCTGGTTAGATCTCTTACTTGAGTTTTACCCGTGCTTTTTAGTTGAGTGCTTATTGTATGCTTGTTTGTTTGCGATAGAGTACCCGGAGTGCGAAGCGTGCTACTATGAGTCTCTAGGTTTCACGGATCATCACCAAGGCAAGTAACACTTTGATCATACCTCTTTATTACCCAGTTTATTGCATTAGATCAATCCTCAAACAATTTCATGGTTATGATCTGATTAATATCTGGGTTTTGGGAAGTAGATGAGGTAGTACCTATTGTCTTGTTTATTATCAAACCTTTGGGAGTCACTTCTACGTTGCTTATATTGCTATGCTATGCTTGTAGACGTGGATTGGGTGAGTGTATCCATGACAGATGTGAGTATTGTTATTTAGTGGTTAACTTAAGGTGGCTACTTTAATACACATCTACGTGGATTGAGGCACCTGGGGAACCCAGTGTTGCCTATATTTTTGGAAATCCCGGGGTACCGTGTGATTCACCTATGGACCGCCACCCAGGCTCAAAGGGATCATAAGATTATTCATGCTAGAAACTTATGTGTGCGGCCACAAGCTATTATGGGCTCTAGCATAGTTGAGTACATTACAAGACCTCTTTTAGTGGTGGGCTAGCAGATGTAGGGGAAAGTAGGTGTAACTGTCCACCCGGAGTAAAGAGTTATTGTTTCAGAAAGATTGTGTCTAGTTTCTCTGACCATGGATGTATTCGAGTCTTGTGGGGAAAAGTGCGCAAACCTCTGCAGAGTGTACAAACTAATCGTGGTTAGCTGTGTCCCCGGTTATGGACGTTTTGAGTATCTAGTTCTTGGATTATCATGTGGATCTCATCACTCTTAATATAATTTGATTGGGTTTAATGATGATGCTTAATTGGGATTGAGTTGGGTGAACCTTCTCAATGTTTATCAACCACCATGATATTAAATAAAGTTTATACCTTTGTTGTAGGGAAAATTTGGCTTTATGCAAAACTGTAACCACAGAGCTTTCTACCAGCCATATATCCATGTAGTGATAGCATTATTCTCATTACTCTCTATGTGTTACATTGCCATCATATTCCATGTGCTGACCCATTTCGGGCTGCAACGTTCATGTTGCAAGCTTTTCAGACGACGAGTAAGGTGCCTTAGGTCGTGATCTTTCACTCAGTGATACCGTTGGAGTTGATGGACTCACTTTATCTTCCAAGCCTTCCGTTGTTATCATATTTAGATGGCCTTAAGCCATATTAATTGTAATAAGTTCTCTTTTGAGACATTCAATATAATAAGTGTGTGATTGCTACTCAGTTATAAATCCTTCAAGTATTGTGCGTGTCAGCATTACCGATCCAGGGATGACACTGATGCACAGAGATCATACTGTTTGAGGTATGGTCGCTACATAATGACTATAAGTCCTAGATCATCTTGTTAAGTTAAGCCAGCCCTTGGGGGCTACATATCGGATCTTGGAGTTAATTAGCAGTCTTGTTCATCTTATTATTATGAGATAATGGTTGAAAAGTTGTACAAAGTCCATCCAAGGATTAATATTTGAAAGACTCGTCTCATCTTGATAGGCTAAGTCGGCCTAGAAAGGTTACAGATCGAAGATTATTATTAAGTCTACAACATACTCAACCTTTTTCTATCCTCTAGACTTGGCGCCTATATAAATATATATGGAAAGAGGTTGGTAACATAGCTCATAGCATTCCTTCATGAGGTTCACTAAACCGGCCTCTAGGTCACGGCTGGTATGAAGGCGGTTTAGATAGCCCATGTGGATATCACTTGTGTTGAGGGCGGCATAACTCTCCAGATCCAGGTTCAATTTGCCTTCTGTTGGCGGATCTTCTTTGGCACTGTGTTTGGCCAAGACAGTAAGATTCCCCGGCTCTGTATACCCTATGCCAGTGATGATGACATCCTTAGCGGCCGGGTCAGAAGGGATTTCTTCGGCAAGCTTGGCAGCGCTGAGTGGTTTAGGACTTGGCGGGTTATGTGCGATGGTCGGGTCAACTTTAGTATTCATTGGATCCAAGGCTAAGGTGTCAGCTTGTGGTGGCGGATCTTAGCAAGATCTTCAGGGTTTTGAATAGAAGCCCCTAAGACTGCTGGTGCTTGCTTCTCCGATTCACTAACTTTGGGGTCCTTTGAAGAACCACCCACTTTCAATTTCTTGCCCGCTTTGGCTATGCCTATGTGATGAAGATATAAGAGTATGAGCATATCATCATAAAATATTGACTAATAAATGAAAAATTATTACCCATGGGAAATCTTGAAGGCAGGCATCTGGGTCCAGATAGAGTCGCCAAATGATGAATGTGATGTTCCCTGATAGTTTGAGTCAGAAGAGTTAAGTGATTGACGAATGAGACCCGCCATTGGAAAGGAGAGGGATGGATTTTGAAGCACCTCATTACGGCGTCTACGAGGGGTAGGCGTGTTGGTTAAGACGAATGTAAGGTATCCACCACCACTACTCCGGGTTGTACGTCTTGCCTCGTGCTTCTTTTTTTTCAAAAGAAAATTGTGGTCCAGATAAGCAAGGGGATGAGAAAATCTTACTTTTCGGGAGACACACCGAGTTTTTTGTCTTGGCAAAGTTTCTGAGTCGGAGAAGATTATGGTTAGCTCTGTTGCATCTGTGTGGTTGGTCTCCGCATCATTCTAAGAGGAGTCAGCGTTAATAAGTTGCATAAATTGAAAGCCAAGAGAATCTAGTTCTACCTCCGACTCATTGTCAAGGGTAAATAAGTCTTCAACATCTTATTTCTTTCCTTTGGTCTTTTTTGGAGCCTTGGACTTTCCTTTGGCCTTTTTGGCCTGCTTATCCTGCAGTTTCTTGTTCCAGAAGGGAGAGCCGGCCTGAGAACACAAATAACAATGAGAAGATGTGCATTTTATAAGAAAGTGATAAATGATTTAAAAGAATGACTTAAAATACTTACGCCGGGAGACGAACTGAGAGCACAGAAAAGGCTCAGCCCCATTTTACTACAGCTTTTGACGGTCTCCCCGAGCAATGACCTGGTCATTTCGTTGATTTCCTGGTCCTCAAGACGTTTTTCATTATATCGATGTGGGTCTTTCACATCACATGTGTATTGATACATTAAGCCAGTACGGCAGCTCAAAGGCAAGATTCTCCAGGCGACCCAGCATCGGACCAGGTCAACACCAGTTAAGCCATTGGCTAATAAGGCCCTTATTCTTGAAAAGGTAGGCACGTACTTGGCTCGCTCTGCAGCAGTGATCCGGTCGAGGAGTGGATGTCTAGGGCTGAGCCGGCAGGTGCGAAAACCCGGCAGAGGATTTTCACCCACTGGAGAGGTGTCTTGGCAATAGAACCAAGTCTGTTTCCAGTCCTTGGGGTGACTGGGTAGTGTAATTGCAAGGAAGACAACGGCCCTGCGCCTCTGGATTGAAATCCCGCCGAGTTCAAGGGTAGGCCCATCTTTCATCTCGGTCTGGTGGTTCAAGTAATAATATTCCCTGAATACATCAACGCTTGGCTCTTCTTGAAGGTACACCTCATAGAAAACTTGAAAGTTGAAAATATTGGAAACTGAGTTGGGGCCAATATCTTGAGGGTGTAGCTGATAGAAGTTCAAAACATCCCAAAAGAATTTTGATCCGGGTGGTGAGAAACCACGGAGGAGGTAGTCTGCAAAGACTATGACTTCACCTTCTTTAGGTTGAGGCTTAATTTCAGCCCCTGGAACTCGCTAGTGGATGACGTTTTTTGCTGGTAAGACACCTATCCCAACATACTCATTAAGAGATTGTTCAGTGATAGTGGAAGCAACCCAATAGCAAGAGGTGGTGGTCTTAGTCATTTTTTTCCGATTGAAGCATGAGAGTGAAGAATTGGCGGGTTAATATTGTGATGGTTATATAGTCATGATTAAAGTTGGACAGATGCTAGCGGTTCACAAGTTCATATAAGTCGGCTGGAAGCTGCCGGTTAAAAAAGTATCATTTGAGCTGCCTAAACAATAGTAATAAGGCAGGTATCTATAAATCTAGGATTGAGGAAATTTTCCTAATTATGGGACAAACAAGTTTCGCGATTTCTGCCGAGGATTTTGGATCTATTGTGAGTCAAAAAATGAAGAATAATTGCTAAACCTAAAGCATGGCAATGGAAGAACATGCAAGCTGGGATTGAATCACAGGAAGAGGGGATACATCTATGGTTTGAAGCAAATACCACGAATACTGCCGCAAGGTTTTGGTATGGTTTCTTTGGATTGAACTAAGTGGTATGATGGATAAACTGAGATGAACTCCAACAAACACGATGAACTCCAATGAACCCTATGAACAGGCTCAATCTAATGTGGATCTGGATCAACGACAGAGCTTTACCTGTTGATGCTGATGAACAGCAGAGGGGCGCCGCGATCTCTTGTCATGATTAGGTTGATGCAGCAGCCTAGATGAAGTTGTTAAAGAAGGTCAACTGGGGCGGCAGAGCTCCAACAGCGGTGGACACGCGAGGGGGAAGAATAAGAAAGAGGGGTGGGGTAAAAGTGAAAAGAGGGGACCCCGTCCCTATTTATAAGAAAACACTAAAATGGCATGCGCGGAAATCAAGGAGGCAACATGATTATCTTAACAGCGTGGGCGCCTTGATTCTTGGACTACCAATTAATATAAAAGATATGTTGTGATGTTACAGGTTTTTTGTAGATTTGATACGGATGATGTCATGGCGGGTTACAATGATTCGGTTTGCATGACGTCATGGCGAGTTACAGTGGTTTATTCAAGGTTAAGCTTTGGAAGACAATTCGCCAACTAAAGAACGAACATTGACATGAACAAGTTCAAATCAATCTGGGGAGAAATGTTGGGGATATAACCCCAAGGTGTGACCCGCCCAGGAGGGGCCGGGTTACACTATTGGCTATTAAATATACAGAATGCCCAAGAAGACAAAGCAGGAAGATGGCGAATTAAGAGGTTGGCATGGTGATGGCCCAAGGCCCGGAAGTGTAAGCCGCCCGACAGTGGCTTGCTTGGTAAGGCAAGGTTACTTAGAAACCGAGCTCGTCATGATGTATGATCTATCTCGGACTCTTGTAAGCCCTGGGGTCTCAACCTATATATATAAAGGTGAGACCCGGTGGCGGGTTAACTCAAGAAACAATTGATCAAAAACTAGGTCAAGCGTGATCGCTCCCTTGTAATCGATACCCAAGCAATACGAAACAAGAGCAGGAGTAGCTTTTACCTCAATGAGAGGGGCCGAACCTGGGTAAACCTCGTGTCATTTGTCCCGTTCAACCCCTTTAAGCTAACCTACGTTGCGAGGACTCCACACCTAAGTCCTTTCACAAGGGCATCTGTCGTGTTAAGTCCACGACACTAGGGTTTGGCAAGAAACCTAAGCTATCGTTTCTTAAAATTTGGGAATGTGATGCTTATGTCAAAAGGCTTCAGCCTGATAAGCTCGGACCCAAATGAGAGAAGTGCATCTTCATAGGTGATATGTCTCCAACGTATCTAATTTTTTTATTGTTCCATGTTGTTATATTATCATTCTTGGATGTTCTACAGTCGTTTTATAGTCATTTTATATCATTTTTTGGTACTAATCTATTGACATAGTGCCCAGTGCCAATTGCTGTTTTATGCATGTTTTTTACATCGCAGGAAATCAATATCAAACGGAGTCCAAACGTAGCGAAACTCCTGGAGGATTTTTTGGGCCAAAAGACATCCAGTGGGCCAAGAAAGCACCTGGGGTTGGCTCGAGGGGAGCATCACCCACCAGGGCACGCCAGGAGGCCCAGCCATGCCCTGGTGGATTGTGTCCACCTCGAGTGCCCCCTGAACCGCCTCTTTGCTCTATAAATACCCCAATATTCCACAAACTCTAGGGGAGTCGACAAAAATCAGTTCTAACCGTCGCAGAGTCCAGAACCACCAAATCCAATCTAGACACCATCATGGAGGGGTTCACCAGTTCCATTCGTGCCTCTCCGTTGATGCGTGAGTAGTTCTTTGTAGACCTACGGGTCCGTAGTTAGTAGCTAGATGGCTTCCTCTCTCTCTCTCTCTCTCTCTATCTCTCTCTCTCTCTCTCTCTCTCTCTCTCTCGATTATCAATACAATGGTCTCTTGGAGATCCATATGATGTAAGTCTTTTGCGGTGTGTTTGTTGGGATCCGATGAACTTTGAGTTTATGATCAGATCTATGTTTTTAACCATGAAAGTTATTTGGGTCTCCTTTGATCTCTTATATGCATGATTGCTTATAGCCTTGTATTTCTTATCCGATATTTGGGTTTTGTTTGGCCAACTTGATCTATTTATCTTGCAATGGGAAGAGGTGCTTTGTAGTGGGTTGGATCTTACGGTGCTTGATCCCAGTGAGAGAAGGGGAACCGACACGTATGTATCGTTGCTACTAAGGATAAGAAGATGGGATCTATATCTTCGCAATAGATAAACAGATCTCGTCTACATCATGTCATTGTTCTTATTGCATTACTCCGTTTTTATGAACTTAATACACTAGATGCATGCTGGATAGCGGTCGATGTGTAGAGTAATAGTAGTAGATGCAGGAAGGGGTCGGTCAACTAATCTTGTACATGATGCCTATATAATGATCATTGCCTGGATATCATCATGATTATTTGAAGTTCTATCAATTTCCCAACAGTAATTGTTTTCGCACCGTTTGCTATTTTTCTCGAGAGAAGCCACTAGTGAAACCTACGGCCCACGGGTCTCTTTTCATCATATTTACCTTTGCGATCTATTTTCCTTTGCATTTATTTTCAGATCTATTAAACCAAAAATACAAAAATACCTTGCTGCAATTTATTTGTTCCACAATCTATTTATCCTATCTACCACTTTTACCTCACGTTATTTGCCTATCTTGAGGCGTCGTACCCGAAAGGGATTGACAACCCCTTTAACACATCGGGTTGTGAGTATTTGTTATTTCTGTGCAGGTGTTGTTTACATGGTGTGAGGAGGTTCTCATACTGGTTCGATAACCTTGCTCTCATCACTGAGGGAAATACCTACCATCGCTATACTGCATCATCCCTTCCTCTTTGGGGAAATACCAACGTAGTTCTAGCGGACATCAAAAGGAATTTTTGGCGCCGTTGCCGGGGAGGATCTTCAACATCAACTAGGCTCCTAATCACAAGTCTCATCTCCTCGCAATTTACATTATTTGCCATTTGCCTCTCATTTTCCTCTCCCCCACTTCACATACATTTGCCGTTTTACTCGCCCTCTTTGTCGTTCGCCTTTTTCTCATCAGATCTCTTATTTGCTTGAACATGTCACCATGAGTGACTTTGGTATGGCAGAAACAGATAGTGGCCTAACTCCTAAAATGGAGCCTACGGGTAATCTGGATGCCAAAACTTTTGTTTTCGGGCAAGGGAATTCTATGGGAAAAGAACATATCCAAGATTTTTTCAATTGTGTCGGAAAATTAAGTCTTGATGATATCCCTATACTTCAAAGAACTAAATCTTAAGAAGAAGCTATTTCGGCACTTGTTCTCAAACTTGAAACTAGATTTATCCATACTCATCCTACCTTGCAAAGATTATTCTATGAGTTACCCATTATAAAGGACCCTAAAGCTGAAAAGTTAGCCACTCTTGTTCTGATGAATGAATTAGACTACATAATACGGGAAGCTAGGGAAATCTTTGATTTTTATGGCATGAATCGTGAAAAAACCCGTGATTGATGAAATTCTTTATAATAGTGATTATGCTTTAAGACATTTGCGTGGAGATAACCAAATCTTTGATGAGAATCTTAAAAAGCAAGTCCCCGTTTTAGATATGATCCAACAAGTTATTAACGATGTTAATCAACACTATTCTTGGATCACTGCCGGAAATCAAAGGGGTTATGATAAAAAGCAACTTGATAGTGCTAAGGTTTCCATGGATAATGTGTTTTATGTCTTATTCATGAAGCCTCCCGATACAAATACCTCCAAGGGAAACAAGAATAAGAGTGACAAAACTTAGATCCTACGTGTTATGCCTAGCTAGGGGCATAAAACTATAACGCTTGTTGGGAGGCAACCCAATGAATAAAAATTATTTTTGTTCTTGTGTGCTAGCACAATTTTGCTACTGTTATGATTGTGTTTTCTGTTTTAGTAAGTGTTTGTGCCAAGCAAGGCCTTTGGGAAGACTTGGGTGAAAGTTTATTTGATCTTGCTGAAAACAGAAACTTTAGCGCTCAAGAGATTATTTGTAATTTTTAACATGAGAGTTCTTTTGAGTTGATTCTTTTTGCAGAAGATTAATAGACAAATTCCTCACGTCCACCAATTTATTTCAGAATTTTTGCCATAGAAAAGTTGGAATACAATATATATAATGCAAAAAAACAAAATAATAATAGGTTTGATACAGTACTTATAGTAGTGGTTTTCTTTCTTATACTAACGGATCTCACAAAGGTTTTGTTTAAGTTTTGTGTGATTGAAGCTTTCAAGTTTTGGGTGATCTTACAATGGATGAAGGAATAAGGATTAGCAAAAGGCTAAGCTTAGGGATGCCCAAGGCACCCTAAGATAATATTCAAAGACGAAGCAAGCAACTAAGCTTGGGGATGCTCCCGAGTGGCATCCCCGCTTTCTTCTAACAACCATCGGTATTTTACTTGAAACTATATTTTTTATTCGTCACATGATATGAGTTTTGCTTGGAGCTTCTTGTATGATATGAGTATTTGCTTGTTTTGCTTTATGTTTTAAGTGTTGAATCGTTTCTGGACACACCCTTTTGAGAGAGCCAAAAATTATGTAATGCTTGCTCCTATGCTTGACTTAAATTTTTAGAGCCATGGATTTGCTCTAGTGCTTCACTTATATCTTTTTGAGCACGGTATGCTTTGTTATTTTTGAAGAAATGCTCTCATGCTTCACTTAGATTTATTTGGTAGTTAGTAAAAAAATTAAAGAAATTCTCTCTTGCTTCACATAGATTATTTTGAGAGAAAGGAAAAAAATTATGCTCATGATCTTCACTTATATTTGTTTGAGCTTATCAAAAGCAACATATGAAAATATTTGCAAAGTGATAGATATCCAAGTAGGATATAATATAACTTTCATGAAGATCATGGATAAAATAAACTTGATTCTTGGTAATGGTTTTGAGATATGATGATATGATATGTGAGTCATGTTTATGAGTAATTGTGCTTTAGTAAGAATATTGATGTCAAGGTTTGTGATTCCCTATGCAAGCAAGAAATTCAATAGTTATGCAACGAAATTTATATCCTACTTATGGTGCATTATTCGGTGTTACTTATGCTTAATGCTTCGGTACGACATTTTTCGCTTTTTGGTTGGTCGCTTCTCAATCTTTTTGCTAGCCTTCATTTTGTACTAAGTATGATCACTACTTGTGCATCCAAAACCCTTTAAACCAGTTTTGCCTTATGAGTCCACTATACCTACCTATATATGGTATTTCCATGCCGTTCTAAGCAAATTTGCATGTGCCATCTCTAATTTTCAAAATAAAATTCTCTTTTGTGTGCTCTACCGCTCGCGAGGTGGTGAAGGGTGACCAATATTTTCCATGCTGGTTGTGTTATTCTCATGATGAGTGTTTATTCACTTGTCATTGCACGAGAGTACTGCAAAGGTATTAGGGATGCCCAATCCTGAAATGAAAAATAAATTTACTTTATGTTGTCAAATAATAAATTCCTTGGAAAGTGTTGGTATGGAGGGCAACCGTGGATTCCGCTAGCCATGGAAAGTGAAAGTACTGGTGGAAAAAGAAATAAACTTTATTTTCTGTTTGGGAACCGCCTATGATGTATCTAGCATGGAAGTGTTGGAATGCTCCAAGTCGTTTTCATTGGTGGGAAAGGTATGCCTCTCAAAAATATTTTTATCTCTCAATTTAAGCTTTGAGCTCTGGCACCTCTACAAATCCCTACTTCCCTCCGCGAAGGGCCTTTCTTTTACTTATGCAATTTTTATTTTGAATTTGAGTCTCCATCTTCTCTTATAAAGCACCAACTAAGGGGCACTATGATCGTATTTGAGCATTGGGTGTAGATAATATTCGATGTGTTTCATGAATGGATCAACGATTGAGCATGATGGGCTAGGGATAACTTGCTTTAGTGTTGATATTTTTAAAGACATGGTTGCTTGTTGATATGCTTGAGTATTAAAGTCTTCATGTCAAAACTAGACTGACGGTGTCCTGGACTAGGGGGTACTCAACGCGTCGTCTCCCGATTAGTTGGATTGGGCCGAGGACCCCCATGGCCGTATACTCATGGGCCAGTCCGGACAGCTGCCGCATACAAGGAAGAATCAACAAGACTTGGCGATCAAGACAAGGACTCCTCCCCCACCGGCGTATTCGGCTAGGACTCTTGTTATCCTAGGCCTCTGGTGCATTATATAAACCGGGGCCAGGCTAGTCGATAGACATATACAACAACAAGCATGCCATAGGCTAGCTTTTCGGGTTTAGCTTCTACGATCTCGTGGTAGATCTACTCTTGTACTACCCATATCATCAATATTAATCAAGCAGGACGTAAGGTTTTACCTCCATCAAGAGGGCCCGAACCTGGGTAAAACATCGTGTCCGTTGCCTCCTGTAACCATTGATCTTAAGACGCACTGCTTGGGACCCCCTACCCGAGATCCGCCGGTTTTGACACCGACATTGGTGCTTTCATTGAGAGTTCCGCTGTGTGATCGGCGAAAGGATCAATGGCTTGACTGTAGGTCAACTGCGACGTCGGCTTCTTCATCACCAGCTCGACTGGTCACCTTGGCTTGACCGAGTACTGCGCCCTTCGTCATGTTCGGATGAAGGCCTTCATCAACACCAACTCCGATCTCTATCAAGATCATGGAGGAGTCATCCATGGAGCTCGGGGGCTCAACGTCAACATTGCCCTCAGGCGACCGTGCTGTTTTTCTGGACAACAAACTTGTATCCGCCGCCGCCGCCTCCTCGAGTGTCGCCTAAACGATTACTTCGGTGGAATTATGTGGAATTAAGTCTACAACAACCCTGCAAAAATTTCGTCGAGTTCCGATGGAGGAATCTCCGGCAATCTCCAATATACCGGAGCCCTGTTGAATCTGGACGAGAATCTGGACGAGTTTAGGGCATGGTATCCAGCGTCTAGCTCGGATGTCCTTTGGAGGATCCAACCGTTGATTTGCTGCGGAATTCCCTTATCTACTACTTGCCAAAAATTCAGCTCGATCCGACCGTCCAAACTCCAGAAAACTTCCGATTAGTGCATCACCTTTTGGATCTGTTTTCTGCGCGAAAACGAATCCTACTCGAGTTCGTCTTTTTTATGAACGGGATTTCGGACATCCTTTTTGAAGGAAGTTTTGTATGGGGTATTGTGTTTTGTTCCCGAACACATCCCACTAACTTTAAGATCTTTTGAACATGATCTTCAACATCATGCTGGTGTCAAACCAGTCCGGCAATATTGCCCCATGGCTGCCGACATGCGCTAGACACGTCGTCACTTTGTTGAGCCAAGCTCAACTTCTTCGGATCATCATCTTGGCAGGCCGAACAAGAGTCCGGCATCGCGAAGGATAAATCATCACCAACATCGTCGCCCCACGGATTACACGGAGCGGGCATACCGGCATCGCCGCACGGTCGCTTCATCAAACCGGCATCGACCACGTCACGACCTGCATCGGCAAGGCCGCACTATTGCTTCTTCAAGATGGTGTCCATCACGCCGACCTACTTCGACATCTCGGCTGGACCGGGGGCTTCGCCATCTCTTCATCAACCTACTCCGGACACTTCAGCGTCACTAGCCGACCAGGCATGGGTGCGCGGATCGAGTCCCAATTTTGGGAATCACCTTCCTTCGGATTGCTACAACAAATAAACCAGGTGCTATTAATCCTAGTATTTCTTTTTTGCTTGTTTGGGTTAAATTTTTCCCAAGGAATTATTACTCTCGTTAGTCCAGCATATGTACACAGGTCTATCAAATGGTGGCCGCATTATCGACGGTCGCATGATGGTTCGGTCAGTTTCCGTACACAGTTCGGCGAACGCCGCATCCGAAACTCGGACCGACCTATGAATCCAGGCTTTGCCACGCCTTTATTGCATTACGCCGACGACCTGCATCGACATCGACTTCGGCGCCAGGCCATATTTCTTTTACTACTCACTTTGCATAAATTATTTATTATGCAACATTTTTTTAATTCCTATTATTACTATTATCCCCGGTCTGCACTATTTTTTGTGCACAGGAAAATGATCCAGCCGGACTATATCCTTTGACGTCACCTCGGCTGGACGGGGGGCTTCATCAACACTTCCTTACCCCATGCCGGGGACTTCGGCATCACTCTGCCGTCCTGCATTGACCGTGCTATGTCACCACTTCGGAGTGTCGAGCTCCTTGCTCCGCCACCTCGGGACCAGCTTGGGGGATGGAACCTTGTCCCGCATCAAGCTCGGACCGCGTCGTCAATACCGAACACATTAACCAGCTAAGTTGCCTTCATGCTCAAAGTTTTAAATTTCTAACTTGTGTTTGGTTCGACCAAGAATTATACTTTTTGATAAAAAAGTTGCTTGTAAAAATTTTCCTTGTGGAAACTTTGTTCGCACACACTTGACGCGCTACCCGCGCTCATTATACCTGGGGGCTTCTTTAACAGAAGCTTATTAATACGGGCTTTAGGCCCAACACATGTGTCACACTTCCGCATGTACCTTTTATTCACCATTATATGCATCGATATGACTTAAGTTTTGGCCAAGCTTGGTTGCCTGGCTCCTGTGCTTACACCTACGTTCCCGATTGTTCGGCTAGGTGGTAAAGGGAGCACCTCTGCGATTGTTACTGCCGGGTCAGCCGGATGTGTACTTCAGACTGGGTGAAGCCGAAAGCTAGCGTTCTTAAGGGAATACTCGGTCGGTGAACTAAAAGATGATTTCTTACCTATTTATTTACCTGCCCCCCAGATGTTTTTCTGCTCTTTTCGCAGTCCGGACATCCACTTTAGGGCATGCCTCCAAGGGAAAGGAACCCCTAACGGAACTATTCTCCCTGGAAGATGTTTCTTACTAACCATGTAATATAACATAACTAGTTGGGCACTTGTCTGATAAAGCACTAATGACCCCTACGCCTGGTCTCCACGCATGCCCTAGTTTTTATAACTGCGAGGGTATTCGGACACACTCTGGACTATTGGGTCCAGAGGTTGAAGCGAAAAGGTCCGCTACGACAAACGATCTACAATCCGGCTAGAAGGCATTCTACATGTCACCTTACATTTTATAGTCAACTTTTACCCAAGTCGCTTGGGGGATCTTATGTTTATTTGAGCCGTTTCATACTAAGTGTTTTTCTTCTTAGTCGTTGCAAAGTTAAAGCACGGCAGAAACACTTTTTTCTAAAGTCCAATTTTCGGATTGGCACCGAACACTTGATCTTGTTCGGACGTCATGTTTTTACTGACGTTTTTTGGTTTTCCAAGCTTTTGGCACTTTTAACTATTTGTGTGTTTTCAGCACAAGTCTTGCAGTGCAACGCCGGACACCTTTAGAGATTCGGCAAAAACATTCTCGGATATTGCTATATATGCATCAGCTTCGAATTGTGTCTTCGGTCAATAGTTGGGTTGCCTGGCTCCCGCGCTTGCCTCCTACGTTCCGCTTTGTTCGGCTAGGTGTGCAAAGGGAGAACCACTGCGATTGTGCTTCCAGCTCGCATGGTCAAGCACCTCAGTGGAGAAAGCCGAAAACTGACTGTCACAATAGGTGTAAACTGGTCAGCGATCCGATGACTATATTAAATGACGGGCCATTCATAACATTGGCCGAAGTGTTTCCGGCTTGACCTCGACTGTCGCCGAACACTACCGGGGGCTATTAACTGGCCTCCCAAACTAAATCCTCGATCTTTTGCTCTTACATTGGAGCTGAGGTTTCATGATCATGCTTAGCATGACAACCCAAAGAAAGGAACCGATAGCGGGACTATTTTCTTTGGAAGACATTTCTTCTGTTAAACAACAATATAACATATCTCTCTGCGTACCTTTGTTTAGAAAGCCATATGACCAGATTGCCTTGTTTGTCGTAAATCTTTGCCCTCATAAAGGCTTTATAAAGTAGGACAAACACTCCTCGGCTACAGGCCGAGGAGGTTGAAGCCCATGGTCGGTCAACAAAGTTTTGTACAATGCGGATCCGAGCATTAATGACATAAAGTACTTGGATACATTGAGTCATTACACATAATTTGTGATTTTACTATGGATATTGATCCTTAATTCAGCCACTCGTGCCCGCATTAAGGATCGAGGGCTACTGGGCTTCGGGCTTATTATTTACAAATATTAAAGGGGCACATTGATCCCCTGATCTGGTGTTGCCACCCGACCAGTGTCTCAGGGGCTACTACATTGCCTGTCCAATGCAGAAAATTTTAAGTGTAATACAGTCTCCGAGGAGATTTTGATCCTCAGGTTGGTCGGCCGCACCCAACCTGAGTCTTGAGGACTGAGCACGCCGCTTGTTGTGTCCCGAAGTATTCTGCCGAGCTAGGACTTGATCCTCAGACCGATTTCGCAAATCAACCTGTGTCTCAGCGGCTACTGGGATCAGCGGTCTTATGTCATCCTTCATGTGCATCTCAGGTTTTAGACCGATACCCACCTTGAGGGCTACTGGCTATGTATCTCGGCAGAGGATAAATTGCATCAATCAAAACTATTGACAAAAATCGGCCCACATTAGGGGTGGTGCACCACCTCGGAAGTAGTCCGGCATAAAGCTCGGGCACTAGTGGCTGGCTCCATAGAGGGCATTTCCGGCATTAAGCTCGGCTAAACTCCTTCAAAATTCTTTGAACCAAGGTGATTTACGACACCTCGGATACAGTCCGGCGTTGGAGCTCGGATACATAGTCCGGCGTTGAAGCTCGGATACAGTCCGGCGTTGGAGCTCGGACACAAGAGGACGTTGCCGCCCGGGAACAACTTCAAACCCGAAGTGTGGCATAAAAATAACAAGGCATTGATAAAGGCTGGAAACTTAAAGGGGCTCCTCGGATACCCGACGTGTAAACTCGTTGAATGCATTTCGGCGATCCTCAAGATAGAAGATGAGAAGATTTGTTGAACCAGTTTTCAAGACCGGCAACCGAAGATGAAGAACAGTTCTGAAGAATCGAGGAGCGTCCCTAACTTGAAGACCGGTTCAAGGGGCTACTGATTTTCGTCCATCGACTAGGGGGTACTCAACGCGTCGTCTCCCGATTAGTTGGATTGGGCCGAGGACCCCCATGGGCGTATACTCATGGGCCAGTCCGGACAGCTGCCGCATACAAGGAAGAATCCACATTGCTTGGTTTATGCAGAAAATCTTAAGTGCAATATAGTTTCCGAGGAGATTTTGATCCTCAGGTTGGTCGGCCGCACCCAACCTGAGTCTCGAGGACTGAGCACGCCACTTTTTGTGTCCCGAAGTATTCTGCCGAGCTAGGACTTGATCCTCAGACCAATTTTGCAAATCAACCTGAGTCTCAGCGGCTACGGGGATCAGCGGTCTTATGTCATCCTTCAGGTGCATCTCGGGTTTTAGACCGATACATACCTTGAGGGCTACTGGCTATATATCTCATCAGAGAATAAATTACATCAATAAAAAACATTGACCAAAAATCAGCCCATGACCGAGGTGCTTAACCACCTCGGAAGCAGTTCGACATATAGCTCGGATGCAAGTGGCTGGCTCCTTAGAGGGCATTTCCGGCATTAAGCTCGGTTAAACTCCTTCAAACTTCTTTGAACCAAGGTGATTTATGACACCTTGGATAAAGTCCGGCATTGGAGCTCGGATACATAGTCCGGCGTTAGAGCTGGGAAGCAGTCCGGCATTGGTGCTCGGCTGCAAAAGATACCTCGAATGCAGTCCGGTGTTGGAGCTCGGATGCAAGAGGACGTTGCCACCCGGGAACAACTTCAAACCCGAGGCATGGCATAAAAATAACAAGGCATTGATAAAGGCCGTAAACTTAAAGGGGCTCCTCGGATACCCAATGCGTAAACTCGTCGAATGCATTTCGGCGATCCTCAAGATAGAAGATTTGTTGAACCAGTTTTCAAGACCGGCAACCGAAGATGAAGAACAGTTCGAAAGAATCGAGGAGGGTCCCTAACTTGAAGACCGGTTCAGGGGGCTACTGACGGTGTCCTGGACTAGGGGGTACTCAACGCGTCGTCTCCCGATCAGTTGGATTGGGCCGAGGACCCCCATGGCCGTATACTCATGGGCCAGTCCGGACAGCTGCCGCATACAAGGAAGAATCAACAAGACTTGGCGATCAAGACATGGACTCCTCCCCCACCGGCGTATTCGGCTAGGACTCTTGTTATCCTAGGCCTCTGGTGCATTATATAAACCGAGGCCAGGCTAGTCGATAGACATATACAACAACAAGCATGCCATAGGCTAGCTTTTCGGGTTTAGCCTCTACGATCTCGTGGTAGATCTACTCTTGTACTACACATATCATCAATATTAATCAAGCAGGACGTAGGGTTTTACCTCCATCGAGAGGGCCCGAACCTGGGTAAAACATCGTGTCCCTTGCCTCCTGTTACCATTGATCCTAAGACGCACTGCTTGGGACCCCCTACCCGAGATCCGCCGGTTTTGACACCGACATAGACTATTGCTTTGAATCATATAAAAGTCCATATGTCCAAGCTAAAAAGAAAAGAAATATGATGAACATGTTAGGCAGCATTCCACATCAAAAAATTTGTTTTCATCATTTACCTACTCGAAGACGAACATGAATTAAGCTTGGGGATCCTGATACTTCTCCAACATATCTATAATTTTTTTATTGTTCCATGTTGTTATATTACCATTCTTGGATGTTTTACAATCATTTTATAGTCACTTTATATCATTTTTTGGTACTAACCTATTGACATAGTCCCCAGTGCCAGTTCCTGTTTTCTGCATGTTTTTTACATCATAGGAAATCAATATCAAACAATTCAGCGAAACTCCTGGAGGATTTTTTGGGGCCAGAAGACATCCAATGGGCCAACAAAGCACCTAGGGGTGGATCGAGGGGAGTAGCCCCCACCAGGGTGCACCCTGGTGGGTTGTGCCCACCTCGGGTGCCCCTTGAACCTCCTTTTTGCTCTATAAATACTCAAATATTCCAGAAACCCTAGGGGAGTCGCGAAAATCAATTCCAGCCACCGTAGAGTGCAGAAGCACCAGACCCAATCTAGACACCATCACGGAGGGGTTCACCACTTTCATTGGTGCCTCTTCGATAATGCGTGAGTAGTTGTTTGTAGACCTACGGGTCCGTAGTTAGTAGCTAGATGGCTTCCTCTCTCTCTCTCTTGATTATCAATACAGTGTTCTCTTGGAGATCCCTATGATGTAAGTATTTTGTGTGTGTTTATTGGGATCTGATGAACTTTGAGTTTATGATCAGATCTATGTTTTTATCCATGAAAGTTATTTGAGTCTCCTTTGATCTCTTATATGCATGATTGCTTATAGCCTCGTATACCTTTTTCGATATTTGGGTTTTGTTTGGCCAACTTGATCTATTTATCTTGCAATGGGAAGAGGTGCTTTGTAGTGGGTTCGATCCTATAGTGCTTGATCCCAGTGACAGAAGGGGAACCGACACGTATGTATTGTTGCTACTAAGGATAACAAGATGGGGTCTATATCTGCGCAATAGATAAACGGATCTCGTCTACATCATGTCATCATTCTTATTGCATTACTCCGTTTTTTATGAACTTAATAGACTAGATGCATGCTGGATAGCGGTCGATGTGTGGAGTAATAGTAGTAGATGCAGGTAGGAGTCGGTCTACTAATCTTGGACGTGATGCCTATCTTATGATCATTGCCTGGATATCATCATGATTATTTGAAGTTCTATCAATTGCCCAACAGTAATTGTTTTCCCACCGTTTGCTATTTTTCTCGAGAGAAGCCACTAGTGAAACCTACGGCCTGGGTCTCTTTTCATCATATTTGCCTTTGCGATCTATTTTCCTTTGCATTTATTTTCACATATATTAAACCAAAAATACAAAAATACCTTGCTGCAATTTATTTGTTCCGCGATCTATTTATCCTATCTACCACTTTTACCTCACCTTATTTGCCTATCTTGAGGCGCCATACCCGAAAGGGATTGACAACCCCTTTAACACGTCGGGTTGCACGTATTTGTTATTTGTGTGTAGGTGCTGTTTACGTCGTGTGAGGAGGTTCTCCTACTGGTTTGATAACCTTGATCTCATCACTGAGGGAAATACCTACCGTCGCTATACTGCATCATCCCTTCTATTTGGGGAAATACCGACGTAGTTCTAGCAGAGATCAATAGGATACCATAAAGAAACTATTGGGTACACCTTCTACCATAGATCCGAAGGTAAGATCTTTCTTGCTAAAAATGGGTCATTTCTGGAGAAGGAGTTTCTCTCGAAAGAAGTGAGTGGGAGGAAAGTTCAACCTGATGAGCTAATTGTACCTTCTCTCGAATTGGAAAGTAGCACATCATAGAAAACTGTTACCGTGATGCCTACACCAACTAGAGAGGAAGCTAATGATGATGATCATGAAACTTCAGATCAAGTTACTATTGAACCTCATAGGTTGACGAGAACACGTATCGCACCAGAGTGGTACGGTAATCCTGTCCTAGAAGTCATGTTGTTAGACAGCAGGAAACCTACGTCCTATGAAGAAGCTATGATGAGCCCAGATTCCAAAAAATGGCTTGAGGCCATGAAATCTGAGATAGGATCCATGTATGAGAACAAAATATGGACTTTCATGGACTTGCCGGATGATTGGCAAGCCATTGAGAATAAATGGATCTTCAAGAAGAAGACAGACGCTAATGGTAATATCACTATCTATAAAGCTCGACTTGTTGCTAAAGGTTTTTGACAAGTTCAAAGGGTTGACTACGATGAGACTTTCTCACCCGTAGCGATGCTTAAGTCTATCCGAATCATGTTAGCAATTGTCGCATTTTATGATTATGAAATTTGGCAAATGGGTGTCAAAACTGCATTACTTAACGGGTTTCTTAAAGAAGAGTTGTACATGATGCAACCAGAAGGTTTTGTCGATCCTAAAGGTGCTAACAAAGTGTGCAACCTCCAGCGATCCATCTATGGACTGGTGCAAGCATCTCGGAGTTGGAATATACGCTTTGATGATGTGATCAAAGCATTTGGTTTATGCAGACTTATGGTGAAGCATGTATTTGCAAGAAAGTTAGTGGGAGCTCTCTAGCATTCCTGATATTATATGCGGATGACATATTATTGATTAGAAATAATATAGAATTTCTGGATAGCATAAAAGGATACTTGAATGAGAATTTTTCAATGAAAGATCTCGGTGAAGCTGCTTATATATTGGGTATCAACATCTATAGGGATAGATCGAGACGCTTAATAGGACTTTCACAAAGCACATACCTTGACAACATTCTGAAGAAGTTCAAAATGGACTAGTCAAAGAAAGGGTTCTTGCCTGTGTTGCAAGGTGTGAAGTTGAGTAAGACTCAAAGTCTGACCGTGGCAGAAGATAGAGAGAGAATGAAAGTCATTCCCTATGCGTTAGTCATAGGTTCTATTATGCTATGTACCAGACGTGATGTGTGCCTTGCCATGAGTTTGGCAAGGGGGTACAATAGTAATCCAGGAGTGGATCACTAGACAGCGTTCAAAATTATCCTTAGGTACCTAAAGGGGACCAAGGAAATTTTTCTTGACTATGGAGGTGATAAAGAGTTCGTTGAAGGGTTACGTCGATGCAAGCTTTGACACCGATCCAGGTGACTCTGAGTCTCAATTTGGATACGTATTGAACATGGGAGCAATTAGCTAGAGTAGCTCCATGCAGATCATTGTAGACATAGAAATTTGCAAAATACAGACGGATCTGAATGTGGCAGACATGTTGACTAAACCTCTCTCACAAGCAAAATATGATCACACCTTAGAACTATTGGGTGTTAATCACATGGTGATGTGAACTTGATTATTGACTCTACTGCAAGCGGGAGGCTGTTAGAAATATGCCCTAGAGGCAATACTTATGTGGTTATTAATATATTTCTTTAATCATGATAAAGGTTTACTATTTATGCTAGAATTGCATTGTCCAGAAACTTAAATACATGTGTGGATACATAAACAAATATTGTGTCCCTAGTGAGCCTCTACTAGACTAGCTCATTGATCAAAAGATGGTTAAGGTTTCCTCACCATAGACATGTGTTATCACTTGATAACGGGATCCCATCATTAGAAGAATGATGTGATGGACAAGACCCATCCATTAGCCTAGCATATGATCGTTCAGTTTATTGCTACTACTTTCTTAATGTCAAACACATATTCCTTCCACCATGAGATCATGCAACTCCCGGATACCGGAGGAATACCTTGTGTGTTATTAAACGTCACAATGTAACTCGGTGATCATAAAGATGCTCTACAGGTATATTCGAAGGTGTCTATTGAGTTGGCATGGATCGAGATTGGGATCTGTCACTCCGTGTATCGGAGTGGTATCTTTGGGCCTTCTCGGTAATACAACATCACAAGAAGCTTGCAAGCAAAGTGACTAAGGAGTTAGTTACGAGATGATGTATTACGGAATGAGTAAAGAGATTTACTGATAACGAGATTGAACTAGGTATGAAGATACCGACGATCGAATCTTGGGCGAGTAACATACCGACGAACAAAGAGAATTACGTATGTTGTCATAAAGGTTCGACCGATAAAGATTTTCGTAGAATATGTAGGAACTAATATGGGCATCCAGGTCCTGCTATTGGTTATTGACTGGAGAAGTGTCTCGGTCATGTCTACATCATTCTCGAACCCGTAGGGTCCGCACGCTTAACATTCGTTGACAATATAGTATTATATGAGTTATGTATGTTGGTGACCGAATGTTGTTCAGAGGCCTGGATGAGATCACGGACATGATGAGGAGCTCTGGAATAGTCCGGAGGTAAATATTAATATATGGGATAATAGTGTTTGGTCTCCGGAAGGGTTCCGGAATTCACCGGAAGGGGTTTTAGATGTTTCCCGAAATGTTTTGGTGTGAGAACACTTTATTTGGGCCGAGGGGTAAAGCCCATGGGGCTTTAGTAAGGTGCAAAAGGAAGTTTTGCGGAGGCCAGGGGCTAGACTCCAGGGACCCTAGCGTCTGCTAGACACCGAGGACACTGGCGTCTGGTCCTAGAGTCCAAGAAGTACTCTTACCTTGCATGCCAAACCGACTTTGAGGAGGTTCTTTTTCCAAGAAACGACCCCAGGACTCAACATATAAATAGAGAGACAGGGCTAGCACCCAGAACACATCAAAATTCACCAAGCCGTGTGCCCACAACCCCGCCCCCTGTAGTTTATCCTCCATCATAGTTACCGTTGTGCTTGGCGAAGACCTGCGGAGATTGTTCTTCACCACCACCGTCACCACGCCGTCGTGCTGCCATAACTCATCTACTAATTCGCCTCTCATGCTGGATCGAGAATGGGAGTACATCATCGAGATGAACATGTGCTGAACGCGGATGTGCCGTACGTTCGGTACTTGATCAGGACGGATTGTGAAGGTGTACGACTACATCAATCGCGTTGATAAACGCTTCCGCTTAGCGATCTACAAGGGTATTTATATTCTCTCCCCCTCTCGTAGCTATGCATCTCCATGGATAGATCTTGCGTGTGCGTAGAATTTTTTTGCTTTTGAAAGTTCTAGTTATCGACTAGATGGGGGGTGAATAGGTGATTTTTTACGAAAGTCTTCAAAACACGGTAGCTTTGAAGACAAACAAATAACTGAGCCTAAATAGTAAGCAGCGGAATGAAAACTACACTAAGTAAGCATAAGTCTAACATACAACATAATGAAAGTATAGGACTAATTGCAACTAGGTAGACAGGATCAGGAAGGTAGATAGTACGAAGCTAAACAGATAATAGTCTTCACAGTGTGAAGTCAAACAGATTAGACAAGTAAGCAATGACTTCATGAAGACAACTATATAAAGTAAGGAGAGTAGAGGATAGAACCAGCAGCTTGACGAAGACAAGGATTTGGTAGACCAGTTCCAGTTGTTGTGACAACTGTACGTCTGGTTAGGGAGGCTGAGATTTAACTCAGAAGACCGTGTCTTCACCTTATTCCCCTTGAGCTAAGGACACCCAGTCCTCGCCCAATCACTCTGGTAAGTCTTCGAGGTAGACTTCCAAACCTTCATAGACATCGTTCACCAGCAACCCGACCTGATTTGTCCAAAATAACCCTGGGTCACTAAGGAACTGACACGTGTCCAACGGTCAGATTTCAAACACACGCGGCAGCTTGGCTTGGGCTACAAGCAAAGCTGACTCATCCAACTCTGGATAAGATTTGCTCTCATTGTCTTCGCTCGAAGGCATAGGATTTGGTTGAGCATCAGTTCAGTCACTCTGACTTTGTTCATTTGGACCCCACTTAACAGTACGGTGGTTCCTATGACTCAATAAGAAGAAAAGGATACTACGAAACAACTATTTCTTTGCACTCCATAGTCTTCAAGTGAATAGCTTCACGCATCATAATCTTCGTCGTGAATGTCTTCATGAACCACCATTGTCTTCAATGTCTTCATACATTTTTAGGGGTCATCTCTGGTAGGTAAATTGAATCAATGAGGGACACTACATGTGTTATCCTACAATTCTCACAAACACATTAGTCCCTCAACCATGTTTGTCGTCAATACTATAAAACCAACTAGGGGTGGCACTAGATGCACTTACAATCTCCCCCTTTTTGGTGATGGATGACAAATTGGTTGAAGTTTTCAACAGGGATAAAAGTATGTGAAAGTCCAGTGTTGTGAGTATTGTCTTCATACATATGACGAGGCTCCCCCTAAAGATGTGCATATAAATAGTTTGCTTTTGAATGCAAATGCACATGGCAGGTTTTGCTTTGTGGAGGCCATCTTCAAAGTGTGAAGACAATGCATCATGCATTTAAGAAGATAATGAAGATAATGATATGCATAATGGAAAATGGACGTCTGCAGAATGACTTCATGCCAAATTTATCATCACATCATAAACTGGCAGTAAAAGGAGCAGACGACCATCAAGTTTAAGTGTTACAACTCAAAAGCCAAATGTTTCAGAACGAGAGTTGTAAGAACTTTAGCAAAAATTAAGCAACTTAAAGCACAAGTGCTCCCGGGTGATTTTGGTAATTAATGTCAACATATCTCTTGTTGGGCTAATACTTTTATCTAGTGTATTTCAGATAAGTCCAACAGTGGAGTGGCATGGACAAGAGGATGTGGAACCCCTTCAAGATGCCAAGGACAAAGGACTGGCTCAAGCTCAAAGCTCAAGACTCTACATTTTACTTTTAGTGATCCAAGATCACATTGAGTCCATAGGAAAGCCAATACTATTAAAAGCGGACGAGGTGTTGCTTAATGGCTTGCTTGCTCAAAGTGCTTAGTATTATGCTCCAAAGCCCTCAACCACTTTCCCATATCCACATATATATGTACAAAACCAAAAGTCAAACTCAACCCCATCGATTTGATCCATCCGGCGCCACTGAGTTCATTTCACATAGCCACTGCCAGAAACCCTAATCGATTCGGTCTCATCGATGGGATCTCGGTCTCACCGAGATGGGCTTGCAAAATCTCTGTTTCCTATTGCAATACTTTCGGTCTCACTGAGAATATACAATCAGTCCCACCGAGTTTGCTTGACTAACTCTCCGTTTTGCTTATTACCAAAATCAGTCCCATCGAGTTTGCATCAATCGGTCAAACCGAGATGAGGTTTTACCCTAACCCTTGCACATTGGTCCCACCGAGTTGATCATATCGGTCCCACCGAAATGCCTAACGGTCACATTATGAACTAAATCGGTCTGACCGAGTTTTCTGATTCGGTCCCACCGAGTTTGGTAAATTGTGTGTAACAGTTAGATTTTGTGTCGAGGCTATATATACCCCTCCACCCTCTTCTCATTTGTGAGGAAAGCCATCAGAACATGCCTACACTTCTAGCATTCATTTTTTGAGAGAGAACCACCTACTCATGTGTTGAGGCCAAGATATTACAATCCTACCATAAGAATCTTGATCTCTTCCCCAAGTTGGTTTCCACTCAAATCATCTTTCCACCAAATCCAATCCTATGAGAGAGAGTTGAGTGTTGGGGAGACTATCATTTGAAGCACAAGAGCAAGGAGTTCATCATCAACACACCATCTATTACCTTTCGGAGAGTGGTGTCCCCTAGATTGGTTAGGTGTCACTTGGGAGCCTCCGTCAAGATTGTGGAGTTGAACCAAGGAGTTTGTACGGGCAAGGAGATCGCCTACTTCATGAAGATCTACCCTAGTGAGGCAAGTCCTTCGTGGGTGATGGCCATGGTGGGATAGACAAGGTAGCTTCTTCGGGGACCCTTCATGGGTGGAGCCCTCCGTGGACTCGTGCAACCATTACCCCTCGTGGGTTGAAGTCTCCATCAACGTGGATGTACGATAGCACCACCTATTGGAACCACGCCAAAAATCTCCGTGTCTCCAATTGCGTTTGCACACTCTAATCCCATCCCTTTGTTTTCTTGCAAGTTGCATGCTTTACTTTCCGCTGCTCATATACTCTTTGCATGCTTAATTGAAATTGTTTTAATCTACCACCTCAACCTGAAAAAATTAAAAACTGCCAACTTTGTGTGTTGAGGGTCTATTCACCCCCTCTAGACACCTCTTCTCGATCCTTTAAATTGCTATCAGACCTTTGGTCTCCATTACTTTGGTTTATTCACCATTGGAGGAAGATGGATGAGTCTACGTTGGGGAGTCTTAGACATAGAGTGCCTATACTTGATGGAGAGTACTTTCATGAGTGGAAAAATGAGATGCTTGAGATTTTGAATGAATATCATTTGAGCAAGTACATTACCACCCATTGTGCTCACCTTGTTGATCCCTTACCCATGATGAGGATTTTGACATGATTCGCAATCTTAGAACTATCAATCTTATCATTAGAGGATTGCCTAGAAAGATTGCTAGCTTGCCGGCTCTTGATTGTGCTTATACTATATGGAGATATCTTGATGAAAGATTTCCAAACTAATCCTTGCAAAATCTAGATGAGATTCTTCATAAGTCAATTGCCTTGAATAAAATGAGTATTAGTGATCCTAACTTTGGTGATTGTCTGTTTGAGCTTCGTGACCTTAAGCGTGCCAAAGGAGATGTTGGAATCATTAGCAATATTATCACCGAAGCCATTAGATTTCATAAAGATGATTATTATCATGATCATTTATATAATGAGTCACTCTCTCTAGGAATTGATCCATCACATGACGATGTTGAACATCGATACTATGATGAGGATGATGATGGTGACTATGATCTTGATGATGCAATGAGACACTTTGGTCTTATGGCAAATCTCCGCGGCTACATGGCAGGAGGAAAGGAATGGGTCCTTGATAGTGGATGTACCGATCACATGAACGGAGATAAAGATATGTTTCGTGAGCTTGCTGAAAACAACGGCCCTCGAAAGTATGTCACTTTTGGTGATAACTCAAAGGGTAAGGTGGTTGGCCTCGGTAAGGTGGCCATCTCACATGATAGCTCCATACAAAATGTCATGCTCGTTGAATCTCTTGGCTACAATTTACTTTCTGGATTTTGGTTTCACCGTCCTCTTTACTAAAGTAGATTGCCAAGTGTTTCACAGAGACAATCATAAAATGGTCTTTACCGGCATATGTAGAGGGGATCTATATATTGTTGATTTCACAAAAAAGGCTCAACCTATAACTTGCTTAATTGCTAAATCTTCTAAAGACTGGTTGTGGCATAGACGGTTAGGTCATGTGGGCATGCGAAACCTTGACAAGCTTATTAAAGGTGATCATATCCTTGGTGTTAAAGATATCATATTTGATAAGGATAGACTTTGCAGTGCTTGCCAAGTAGGAAAACAGGTTGGAGGAAGCCATCCCGTGAAGAATATCATGACCACGAGAAAACCGCTCGAGCATGCCTACAAAAGTCTCGGTGGAAACTCATTTGGTCTAGTTATAGTTGATGATTTTTCAAGATTTACGTGGGTGTTCTTTCTCGATGATAAATCGCAGGTCCAAAAGATCTTCAAGAACTTCACCAGGAAGGCCCAAAATCAATTTGAAGTTAAGATCAAGAAGGTTCGCAACAACAACCGAACGGAGTTCAAGAATGCCAATGTGGAAACCTTTGTTGACGAAGAAGGTTTCTCACATGACTTCTTGGCTACGTACATGATGAACCGCAAGTATACGGGATAGTTGTAGCCTCTTTCGATAAGTAAGAGTGTCGAACCCAACGAGGAGCTAAAGGTAGAACAAATACTCTCTCAAGTCCTATCGGCCACTGATACGACTCTACGCACGCTTGACATTCGCTTTACCTAGAACAAGTATGAAACTAGAAGTACTTTGTAGGTGTGATAGGATAGGTTTGCAAGATAATAAAGAGCACATAAATAAAAAGTAGGGGCTGTTTAGATAAAGAAGCAACTAAGTTAGTTTTAGTAGAGAGATCTTTGTCACGAGAAAGTTATTTTTCCAAGGCAATCGATAACTAGACCGGTAATCACTATTGCAATTTTATTTGAGGGAGAGGCATAAGCTAACATACTTTCTATTCTTGGATCATATGCACTTATGATTGGAACTCTAGCAAGCATCCGCAACTACTAAAGATTCATTAAGGTAAAACCCAACCATAGCATTAAAGCATCAAGTCCCCTTTATCCCATACGCAAACAACCTACTTACTCGGGTCTGTGCTTCTGTTCACTCACGCCACCCACCACAAGCAAATCATGAACATATTGCAAACCCTATAGCGGGGATCCCTCACGCTTGCGCGACACGGAGAGCACCATAGGACAGCACCAATAATAAAACATGCAACTCAAACCAATCACGATCATCAATTAACCCATAGGACAAAACGGATCTACTCAAACATCATAAGATAGCCATACATCATTGGGAAATAATATATAGCGTTGAGCATCATGTTTTAGTAGAGATTACAGCGGGTAAGAGAGGAGTTACACTGCTGCATAGAGGGGGGAAGATTTGGTGACGAAGGCGGTGAAGTTGTTGATGAAGATCGCAGTGATGATGATGGCCCCCGGTGGCGTTCTGGCGCCACTGGAAGCAAGGGGGAGAGAGCCCCCCTTGTTCTTCTTCTTCCTTGACCTTCTCCCTAGATGGGAGAA
>NC_057813.1:281220204-281249698 GCF_018294505.1 Triticum aestivum
ATTGGATCTAACTCTGTCTCTCTCTGTTTATGCGTTCTCAGATTCTTCCCCTTCACCATTTCTTTTATATCCAGAGATCCATAACTCCGATTGGGGTGAATCTTTCGCCCAAATCTTTCTAATAAAATTAGCTTTCTTGCATGAAAAGAAGAACGTCAACCGCCTTAGGGGTGGCTCAGGAGGGTGCCAGGCGTGCCCAGGGGGGCGCGCCCCCTGTCTCGTGGCCACCTCGGGCACCGTTTCGTGTTGATTCTTCCTCCAGAAAATCCCAAATATTCCAAAATAATTCTCCATCCGTTTTCATTACGTTTAATATTGGGTTTCTGCGAAACATAAAACATGCAACAAACAGGAACTGGCACTGGGCACTGGATCAATATGTTAGTCCCAAAAATAGTATAAAAAGTTGCCAAAAGTATATGAAAGTTGAATAATATTGGCATGGGACAATAAAAAATTATAGATACGGCGGAGACGTATCAGCATACCCAAGCTTAATTTCTACCCTTCCTCGAGTAGGTAAATGATAAAAAAGATAATTTTTGGTGTGGAATGCTACCTAGCATAATCTTTATCATATGTATAATCATGGCATGAATATTAAGACACGAGTGATTCAAAGCAATAGTCTATCATTTGAGATAAAAAACAATAATACTTCGAGCGCACTAATAAAGCGATCATGTGTTTTCAAAACAACATGGCCAAAGCAAGCTTATCCCTACAAAATCATATAGTTTGGTCATGCTTCATTTTCGTCACACAAAATGCTCCCATCATGCACAACCCCGATAACAAGCGAGCAATTGGTTCATACTTTTTAACGCGTTTCATTTTTTTCAATCCTCACGCAATACATGAGCGCAAGCCATGGATATAGAACTATAGGTGGAATAGAATATGACGATGGGGGTTTATGTGGACAAGAAAAAAAGGGAGAAAGTGTCACATTGACGCGGCTAATCAACAGGCTATGGAGATGCCCATCAATTGATGTCAATGCGAGGAGTAGGGATTGCCATGCAACGGATGCACTAAGAGCTATAAGTGTATGAAAGCTCAAAATGAGAACTAAGTGGGTGTGCATCCAACCTGCTTGCTCATGAAGACCTAGTGCATTTGAGGAAGCCCATCGTTGGAATATACAAGCCAAGTTATATAATGAAAATTCCCACTAGTATATGAAAGTGATAACATAGGAGACTCTCTATCTAAAGAACATGGTGCTACACTGAAGCACAAGTGTGGAAAAAGGATACTAACATTGCCCCTTTTCTTTTTTTTTCATTTTTTGCGGGCTTCTTTGGCCCCCTTTTTTATTTAGGCTTCTTTGGCCTCTCTTTTTTTCTTTTTTTTCATGGGGCAATGCTCTATAATGATGATCATCACACTTTTATTTACTTACAACTCAATATTACAACTCGATACTAGAACAAAGATATGACTCTATATGAATGCTTCCGGCGGTGTACCAGGATGTGCAATGATCTAGCATAGCAATGACATAAAAAAACGGACAATCGATGAAAATATCATGCTAGCTATCTTACGATCATGCAAGGCAATATGACAATGAATGCTCAAGTCATGTATATGATGATGATGGAAGTTGCATGGCAATATATCTCGGAATGGCTATGGAAATGCCATGATAGGTAGGTATGGTGGCTGTTTTGAGGAAGATATAAGGAGGCTTATGTGTGATAGAGTGTATCATATCACAGGGTTTGGATGCACCGGCGAAGTTTGCACCAACTCTCGAGGTGAGAAAGGGCAATGCACGGTACCGAAGAGGCTAGCTATGATGGAAAGATAAAAGTGCGTATAATCCATGGACTCACATTAGTCATAAAGAACTCATATCCTTATTGCAAAAGTTTCTTAGCCCTCAAAGCAAAGTAATACTACGCATGCCCCTAGGGGGACAGATTGGTAGGAAAAGACCATCGCTCATCCCCGGCCGCCACTCATAAGGAAGACAATCAAAGAAACACCCCATGCTTCAAATTTGTCACACAACGGTTACCATACGTGCATGCTACGGGACTTGCAAATCTCAACACAAGTGTCTCTACAATCCTCAACCACCCACTAGCATGACTCTAATATCACCATCTTTATATCGCAAAACTATTGCAAGGAATCAAACATATCATATTCAGCGATCTACAAGTTTATGTAGGATTTTATGACTAACCATGTGAATGACCAATTCCTGTCATCTCTCTAAATAGATCTAAGTGAAGCAAGAGAGTTTAATTATTTCTACAAAAGATATGCCCACGCTCTAACAAATATAAGTGAAGCAAAAGAGCATTCTACAAATGGCGGTTTTCTATGTGAAGAGAAACAGGCAATCCAAACTTCAAATGATATAAGTGAAGCACACGAAGCATTCTATAATGCCATACTCAAAAGATTTAAGTGAAGTGCAATGAGAATTCTATAAATCAACCAAGGACTATCTCATACCAGCATGGTGGATAAAAGAAAAGTGAAAACTAAATGCAAAAGACGCTCCAAGACTTGCACATATCGCATGAACGAAACGAATACGAAAACATACCAATACTTGTTGAAGAAAGAGGGGATGCCTTCCGGGGCATCCCCAAGCTTAGACGCTTGAGTCTCCTTGAATACTTACTTGGGGGTTCCTTCGTCATCCCCAAGCTTGAGCTCTTGCCTCTCTTCCTTTTCCTCATATCGAGACCTCCTCGATCAAACACTTCATACACACAAAACTTCAACAGAAAACTCGGTAAGATCCGTTAGTATAATAAAGCAAATCACTACTAAGTACTGTAGTAAACCAACTCATATTTGTATTTGCATTGTGTGTACTGTGACATAACTTTTTCATGGCTTAATCCACTGAGAGGAATTGATAGTTTCATCAAAACAAGCAAACTATGCATCAAAAACAGAATCTGTCATAAACAGAACAGTCTGTAGAAATATGAACATTCACCATACTTATGTTATCCCAACAATTCTACCAAAATTAGGAAAAATAAAAAAATTGTACATAAATACAATGAAAAAATAATCAGAACCATTTGACGTTCCAGTAAAAAATTTAAAATCGTGCACTACAGCCAAAGTTTCTGTCCTGCACCGTACAAACCAACAAGCATTGTAAACATCCTAAAGGCAAACCTTGGCACATTATCTTTATAATACAATGGAATTGTACAAGGGGATAATTATTTTTGTTGAAAAGTTTCTGTAATTGAGATTCACAAAGTTTCCGTGAGCATGAACAAAGTTCAAGGCTAGCTCCCACTTCAACAATGCTTGTCTCTCTCACTTTCACTTTCCTTTTTGAAAAGGTTTTAGGTTCCCCTCTTTATTTATTTTTTGTTTTTAAACTATATAAAAGCACTCAACAGAAATAAATGACTCACTAAAACTTCCAGGTTGTCTCCCTTGCAGCGCTTTCTTTAAAGCCATTAAGCTAGGCATATAGTGCTCAAGTAATGAATCCACCTGGATCCCAAGGTATATCAAAGCCAATTTTAATTAACAATGATTTGTAATTTAGTAGTGAGCACAAAGTAGCATACATCATGCAACAACGAAGTCTAACTCTCTTCCTATGCATCGGTATGTCATAAAAGAACAATTCGTGCACAGCAAGTAAAGGCCAATGCATAGTATAAGCAATTTCTTGCAATTTTATCATATTGGAAACATAAAGAGGCGGAGATGTAGTTACTCTCTAATAATAATTGCAAGTAGGAGCAGCAAGCACATGCATATTATATCTATCAAAATCATCATGTGTAGTAGTAAAAGGCAGCCCATCAATATAATCCTTAGTAAGCACAAACTTCTCCGATATAGTGTAGTTTGGAGAATTCAAAAAGATAATAGGACTATCATGCGTGGGTTTAATAGCAACAATTTCATGTTTAACATAAGGAACTATAGCAAGTTCATCTCCAGAAGCATAATTCATATTGGCATCTTGGCCACAAGCATAGCAAGCATCATCAAAAAGGGATATTTCAAGAGAATCAACAGGATCATAGCAATCACCATAGCAATCCTCATAGTAATCATCATAGCAATCATCCTTCGGTAAGCACGAAGGGGGATTAAACAATGTATGAGTTGAAGAGTTACTCTCATTAGAAGGTGGGCACGGGTGATCAATCCGCTCTTCCTCCTTTTGTTCTTCGCTCTCCTAATCATCTTTTTCATCCAATGATCTCACAGTTTCATCAATTTCTTCTTCCATAGCTTCCTGCAAAATATTAGTCTCTTCTTGGACAGCGGAGACTTTCTCAATAAATGCATTAATATTGTAATTGTATTCATAATTTTCATAGCAATATCTAAGTATAGCTAAATTTTCTGGTCTATAAACGGAATCATCAAAATCTTCAAACGCTTTAAACATAGATTCAATCTCATAAGCACCCATAAAAGCAAAAAAATCTTCTATTTGTTCCACATCATAGTAATCATATCTACCATTAGCATAAGAAGCTAAAGTTTCATTATCATTGAATTTGCATGAAAAGGGAAGGTGTGGAGCCTTCATCGTAGAGCAACAAGTGTAATCATGTATCAAGCATAGTTGACGAGCATAACAACGCAACATAGAAATTTGATCCCATAATAGTTTCCCTTTTTGTGTCAAGCGATAATTCCTAAAGTATTCACGTTGATCCAACGTGTCCCCCATAACAAAGTTGAATGGGGTTTTCTCAAGATTATTGAAGTAGTACACAATTTCTTTCACATAACGAGCATCAAGGGTTTTAGGAGGTTCCCCATCTCCATGAGTAGCATCTACACCTAATTTTTTTGGTATTTCGTGTTCCATATCCATAACTAAAGATACAGAACAACTTAGAATAACAAATAAAAATTACTTAGTGATAAAGCAAACAAGCACACACTAGAATATTCACCCCACGCTATGAATCCCCGGCAACGGCGCCAGAAAAAGGTCTTGATGACCCGCAAGTATACGGGATAGTTATAGCCTCTTTCGATAAGTAAGAGTGTCAAACCTAACGAGGAGCTAAATGTAGAACAAATACTCTCTCAAGTCCTATCGGCCACTGATACGACTCGACGCACGCTTGACGTTCGCTTTACCTAGAACAAGTATGAAACTAGAAGTACTTTGTAGGTGTGATAGGATAGGTTTGAAGATAATAAAGAGCACATAAATAAAAAGTAGGGGCTGTTTAGATAAAGAAGCAACTAAGTTAGTTTTAGTAGAGAGATTTTTGTCACGAGAAAGTTATTTGTCCAAGGCAATCGATAACTAGACCGGTAATCACTATTGCAATTTTATTTGAGGGAGAGGCATAAGCTAACATACTTTCTATTCTTGGATCATATGCACTTATGATTGGAACTCTAGCAAGCATCCGCAACTACTAAATATTTATTAAGGTAAAATCCAACCATAGCATTAAAGCATCAAATGCCCTTTATCCCATACGCAATCAACCTACTTACTCGGGTCTGTGCTTCTGTTCACTCACGCCACCCACCATAAGCAAATCATGAACATATTTCAAACCCTACAGCGGGGATCCCTCACGCTTGCACGACACGGAGAGCACCATAGGACAGCACCAATAATAAAACGTGCAACTCAAACCAATCACGATCATCAATTAACCCATAGGACAAAATGGATCTACTAAAATATCATAAGATAGCCATACATCATTGGGAAATAATATACAGCATTGAGCACCATGTTTAAGTAGAGATTACAACGGGTAAGAGAGGAGTTACACCGCTGCATAGAGGGGGCAAGAGTTGGTGATGCAGGCGGTGAAGTTGTTGATGAAGATCGCGGTGATGATGATGGCCCTCGGTGGTGTTTTAGCGCCACCGGAAGCAAGGGAGAGAGAGCCCCCCTTGTTCTTCTTCTTCCTTAACCTTCTCCCTAGATGGGAGAAGGGTTTCCCCTCTGGTCCTTGGCTCCCATGGCGTGGGAGGGGCGAGAGCCCCTCCGAGATTGGATCTATCTCTCTGTCTCTCTCTATTTCTGCGTTCTTAGATTCTGCCCCTCCACCATTTCTTTTATATCTGGAGATCCTTAACTCCGATTGGGGTGAATCTTTCGCCCAGATCTTTCTCATAAAATTAGCTTTCTTGCAGCAAAAGAAGAGCGTCAACCGCCTTACGGGTGGCCCACGAGGTTTCCAGGCATGCCCAGGGGGGAGGGTGCGCCCCCCTGTCTTGTGGCCACCTTGGGCACCGTTTCGCGTTCATTCTTCCTCCAGAAAATCCCAAATATTCCAAAATAATTCTCCGTCCGTTTTTATCCCATTTGAATTCCGTTTGATATTGGGTTTCTGCGAAACATAAAACATGCAAGAAACAGGAACTGGCCCTGGGCACTGGATCAATATGTTAGTCCCAAAAATAGTATAAAAAGTTGCCAAAAGTATATGAAAGTTGAATAATATTGGCATGGAACATTCAAAAATTATAGATACGGCGGAGACGTATCAGTACACACCTCAACAAAATGGAATTGTTGAGAGGAAGAACCGGACGCCCATCAAAATGGCGAGAACGATGCTTGATGAATACAAGACACCAAAACACTTTTGGGCGGAAGCGGTTGAGACAGCTTGTCATGCAACAAATCGCTTGTATCTTCACAAGCTACTCGTCAAGACGGCATACGAGCTCCTCACCGGTAACAAACCCCAACTTGGATACTTTCGAGTATTCGGCTCAAAGTGCTACATTCTTGATAAGCATCGTCGTTCTAAATTTGCTCCCAAATCTCATGAAGGTTTCCTACTTGGTTATGGCTCAAACTCTCACACGTACCGTGTCTACAACAATTTCACCCGAAAGGTAGAAGAGACGGTAGATGTGAAGTTTGATGAATCTAACGGCTCGCAAGTAGAGCAATTGCCAATTGATCTAGGAGACAAAGACCCTTCGGAAGCAATCCAAGACTTGTCTATTGGCAAGATCTGTCCAACGGAGGTGAAGGAGAGTACCTCGTCCGTCCAAGTGGAATCTTCTACCTCATGACAAGGTGAACCGAGAGTTGACATGGAAGCATCCACAAGTGGGACACACCAATATGAACAAAACAAGGAAGTACACCAAGATGAACCTCATCAACCTCCTTATCCACCACGACAAGAGAACAACAACGTCAACAATGGAGAAGGCCAAGAAGAAGAAAAAGATGATGAAGAAGATGTTCCACCCCGACCAAAACAAAATCTCTCATGAGTTCGAGCAAGAATCGCCAAAGACCATCCCGTCGAGAAAATCTACAATGACATCCAAACCAGAGAATCAATCGCTCTAAAACTCGTTTGGCTAATTTTTGTGAACATTATTCATTCATCTCTAGCATTGAACCCATGGAGGTTGAAGAAGCATTTGAAGATCCGGATTGGATAAATGCCATGCATGAAGAGCTACACAACTTTGAGAGAAACCAAGTGTGGACATTGGTCGAGAAGCCCGACAACAACCACAACATCATCGGTACCAAATGGGTGTTTCAGAACAAGCAAGATGAATATGGACAAGTAGTTCGCAACAAAGCACGTCTCGTCGCTCAAGGCTACACCCAAGTCGAAGGTATGGACTATGGTGAGACATATGCCCCCGTTGCTAGACTTGAGTTCATTCGCATATTACTTGCCTATGCAAATCACCATGATATCACCTTGTACCAAATGAAAGTGCTTCTCTAAATGGTGAAATTGAGGAGGAAGTTTATGTTAAACAACCTCCCATCTTTGTTAATCCTAAGAAACCCAATCATGTTTACAAACTTCACAAAGCACTTTATAGATTTAAACAAGCTCCTAGAGCGTGGTATAAATGCTTGACCAAGTTCCTTATTGAGAAAGGCTTTGAGATTGGAAAAATTGATTCTACTCTTTTCACTAAAAGGGTTAATGGAGATTTATTTGTATGCCAAATTTATGTTGATGATATTATATTTGGTTCAACTAACCCTGATTTTAGTGAGAAGTTTGGGAAGCTTATGTTGGAGAAGTTTGAGATGTCTATGATGAGTGAACTCAAGTTCTTTCTTGGTTTGCAAATCAAGCAAGCTAAGGAAGGTACCTTTGTCTCTCAAATGAAGTACACCGAGGATTTGTTCAAGAAGTTCAATATGCAAGAATGCAAAGGTATGAGTACACCCATGCCTACTAGTGGACATCTTGACTTGACTAAAGATGGTGAACCCGTTGATCAAAAAGTACACTGCTCTATGATTGGTTCATTGTTATATCTATGTGCCTCCTGTCCCGATATCATGCTAAGTGTGTGCATGTGCGCACGATATCAAGCGGCCCCCAAAGAATGTCATCTTAAGGCTGTTAAAAGGATAGTGAGATACTTAATACATACACCAAATTTTGGCATTTGGTATCCTAAGAGGTCTTCTTTTGATCTTGTTGGCTACTCCGACTCGGACTATGTCGGTGACAAGGTTGATAGAAACTCCACTTCGGGTACTTGTCAATTTCCTGGTAGATCTCTTGTGTCTTGGTCCTCCAAGAAACAAAACTCAGTATCCTTATCCACCGCCGAAGCGGAATACATTGCCATCGGTTCATGTTGTGGTCAATTACTTTGGATGACCAAACTCTTAAAGATTATGGGATATATGTGAAACATGTTCCATTTCTTTGTGACAATGAAAGTCCTATTAAGATTGCTCACAATCCGGTGCAACATTCTCAAACTAAGCATATTGAAGTTCGTCATCATTTCATTCGAGAACATGTTGCTAAGGGAGATATCAACCTTAAGCATGTTCGTACTGACAAGAAACTGGCGGATATATTCACTAAACCACTTGATGAGAATGTGTTTTGCAGGTTGAGAGGTGAATTGAACATCATTGATGCTTCAAACTTGGAGTAGGAACTCCATTTGGATACATGCAAGACATGAGCCTATGACTAATCCTTCATATTTCTCTTATGATGATAATCATATATCTTGGATATATTTGCACCCTTGCATGTTCTTTAACCCTTGTAGGTACTTGGATGAATCTAAATCTATGATATTGCAACTCACTCACATCTTGAGCAATCTCTACATCACCAAGTCTCTACAATACGGTGGTTGAAGACAAGGAAGCATGAAACCCTTCAAACATATCCTTTGACAATTTATATATATCAGATTTCTTTTGGTATCATACTTCATGATTGTCATTTTGGATACACAAGTGCTATTCCTTGCAAGACTAACCCATTTAGGTAGATGAACTCCAATTACAAGTGGTTCTCCAAGTGAACTACATCAACCTTGAGCATCCCACACAAGTTCAGCTACATGATCAAGATCAACACCACCACCCAAGGTATGTTATTCCATCTTAGAGAAGCTTTGCTCCAAGTCATGGGTCAAAGCAGCTCAACAAGATGTGAATACATCAAAATGCTTAAACGAAAAATGGCAACCCCATTTTGAGCTTAAACAATGAGTATGACCTATGATCAAGTGTCTTCACTTGACTCCTAAGTCAATATACTCTAACATAGGTGACTTTGTTGCCGACCAATTCTGGATGAAGTTCTCTCGTGTTTCTCTGTGCTCTTGCATTTGTCTCTTGCATATTTGTTTCCCTTTTCAAAAAAACTTCATCTAGATATCCTTTCTTTTCTCTGTTATTTTCTACATTACCTGCATCCAATTCATTGCAAATCCTTGTGAGATCTTAATTTCTTAGTGAGCTGAGGTGACAAGTGCTTTTTCTCTGTAATGAACTCGGACACGCCGGTTTGTCTCTTTCGGTCAAACCGAATTACCTCGGTGCCACCGAAGAAAACAACTCAGTGTTACCGATTTCACATGCTGAGGAGACACTTTGTCATTCGCATCCTGCACATTTTGTTCCAGCTCCACTCGATGATTCTTATCCTCTACCAGCACCTTATTTTTTCCCTGCTACTTTGCTATGTGACTCAAGGACCAAACCTATTTTGACTGACACTCCAGAAGATCCCTTCTTGGAAATTGATGTCAAAGGGGGAGAGAGAGCTCACATCAAAACTTAATTATATCAAAAATGGAAAGAGAGATAATAAATCATATCAAAGAGAGACCCCAGTTGCTTGGTATTCAAAGAGGAGAGAAGTCACATGTCTCTAGAGGGGAAAGACATGTTCATGTTGTTTGTGTGATTGCTTTGCTCTGTTTTTTTATTCCTTATCTTCTCCCAGTATCCCATATAAGATTTAGGGGGAGCAAGACATCTAAGGGAAGGAAATCCTCGAATTCATTGCATATATTTACCTTTGGGGACATGTCTACACTCAAATAGAGTACCTAGTACTCACTCTCTACATGTCATCCCAATCTTGGTACCACTACTAGGGAAAAGCCTAGCAGCAGCGCGGGTTTTGGGCCTCCCAGTAGTGCGGGGACCGGCGCTACTAATAAGGCGCTGCAGCTAACGTATATCAGTAGCGCCTGTTGTCCCACGCTACTACTATACATGAATAGCTGCAGCGATCTTTAGAAAAGGGCGCTGCTGATATTATCTGCAGCGCTGTTTACAGGGAAGCGCTACTGGTAAGGCGGCTCTACTGCTAAATTTCCCCCCCCCCCTCACTACTACTAGTTTTATTAGTTTTTTTCCTGCATATTTGTTTTGTATTTGAATAGGCTTTATACAATAATCTTTAGCATATCATACACATACAAATGTAATCATAGCATATACATACAATTAGTCTCATCAAATCATGTCATCATCATAATCATCATCCAACACAAAGTGGTCTCTCGTCATCAATCTCGAAAATAGCGATACAAGTCTCAATTACTTGCAAATACATCGTCATCCATCTAAACAATGATATACGTGAGAAGAGCTATCACTCTGAGTACATGAGTTTGTATCCCTCTCTCGCATTAGCGTGAACCTAAACTAACTACTGCCTGTCACTCGGAAACCGGAAACCGGTACACCTGGGCCTGACACTCCGGCCACTTTTCGTATATATACTCCTGGTGTAGCACTTCTTCGCCATCTATGATCTATGTACCTGCATCATCACATGAGTCGATAATATGCAACATATATAGTTGAGCAACAAAATGATCTTGACTTGGCAAAAATAGAAACAACATATCATAAGCATAAATAACAAAGTTCATTGTACCCAAAATGCCCTAACTAGAGTGATTTTCTCTAGTCGAGGAGGAGGACGGTTTAATTACATCACAAATAAAGTTTCACCGTGCATAACTCAAAGTTTTGTCATACAGAAAGTATGGACTAAACGGACACATTGTCATATATCAACAATCACTCCAACATGTCGTGCCATCCATCCATGTCAGGGAGATAGTCCCCGAGCTTAGTGAAAGGCTTCATGGCGAGATGCTGAGAGGCTAGCCATGTTCGGATGTCTTCCCGCGACATTTGTCCTTCTCCGTAGAACATCCCTGTTTTTCCGACAACCTCCTTCATGATGATTTGGGCAAGTTCGCGCTGGATGTTATAGAACTCAGCTCGAAGTCGATGATCCTCGATATCTCCTATGTCCTTCTCCCATTGCAGAATATGGGCATCGCCAGATCTAGGTGACATGCGAAGGTTCTGGTGATCCCGTCTGTACTCCAGCATGTGGTGTAGGACATAGAATCCATCATTAAGAGAATCGTTCGGTTGCTGGATGGAGCAGAAGTCGGTCATATGCCTGAAGGCGACCCTGCCGCCCCTTCTCTTCTTGTCCCTAACCTCTCCACCCCTTGCTTGGTAGTAAAACATAGCACTGTCGAGAACATCTTTGATGTGGGTGTAATCCTTTTTGTGAATGTTCTTCGACGAGTCCAAGTAAAGAGCGTGGGAGAATCGGGGGTAGAGGATGATGAGGACGACGCGCCCGCCGCTACACAAAATAACTACACCTCAAATTAATTAGCCTCCACCATGCAAATGAATTATTGAAATCGAAGGAAGGATAACAGTGCGGATGACTTACATGGGATGATAAGGCACGAGAATCGCCTCCTTGTCTTATTTGCGAGCATGAAACTGACGATGTAATCCCTCGCGTATTCACCGTGCTTTGCACAGACTCCCAAGAAGCCCTCGTGCATGTAGTACGGGTCAGCGACACATATATGAGATATCTGCTCAACCCCGATGATGTAGTTCATGTGCAAGGCATAAAGGCGGACAAACATAAAATCCAGCTTCTTCACGTGAAATATGTCGAATATGTAATGGAATCGGAGGAAGAACTTATCCGCGGGGAAGCTATCGACATACGACATTTGCCGCGGAACGTTAACCACGTAGAGTGGGTATCCTGGATCTTTCGAGGCGATGATGCCTTTCTCTACCCGCAACACATCGTCATGAAGTCTCCTTAGATCACCGAATCTGGCACGTAGCGCTGTTGCAGGTAGGATTGGTTGACCAGGGATATGCCATTTATCCGCATCAGGGATATCTATACTGTCCTGAAGCCGAGGCTGCTAAGGCGGCTGGATCATAGAATCAGCTTTTTTGCCTTTTCTCGCTCTCTTCCTAGACTTCTTTACTACCGGAAGGTCGTCCATAATATGTTGAGATGGTAATTCAGGCACCGACTCATGACGCTCAAACCCTGAGGAGGCGCCAGTATAGACATACTGTTCAGCGCCATCGTCATCCTCATCCTCATCCATGGCGACGTCATCAGTGACTAATGGAGCCTCCTCCTTACCCCGTACGCTATCACCCAACCCGACACCCGACGCTAATTGGGTAGGTAGGGTGTTGATGTTCATACCTTGCTGAGGCTGCGTGCTCGTGGGTGTGCTCCCGGCCGCCTCCAGACGAAGCAGACTCTTTGGCCACAACAGGACCCACCCATTGCAACAATCACCAAGCCGCCATGGGATCTCGTCGTCATCCCCCACTAGTATTAGAGGAGGCAAATTCTTGTGGCCCGGTTTGACACTGGCCACGGAAACCTTGAAGACGTTCGGGGGGATCGGCCGGCTGTGGAACAATGGTTCCTTCGGCTCCATTATCGTCGCCTTCCCCACGTCCACCTTCTGTTCGCCGATGGTGTACAATATGGTGCACGGGGTTTCGTCGGCCTGCAAAGAAAAGTCTGTGACGTGAGACATCCGAAAGGCAACAAAAACGGGAGGTTATACATTTATATTGAAGGGGGGCGGTGTGACAGATACGGTGAGGCGTCGAACTCAGCCAAAGACGAGGCACCACCGAGCACGTCCGGTGCGGGAGTCGGTGCGGGACCAGGTGCGGGAGCCGGTGCGGGAGCAGGTGCAGGAGCCGGTGCGGGAGCAGGTGCTCCCAAGAAGTCAGCAAGCGGAAAGTCCTCTGCATTTTTTTCTGGTTTTTGCCTTGTCCAAGTGAAAACGCCCGTCACCAAGGAAGTAGACAAATCTGCAACCACCTATTTTGCGGAAGCTACCGCTGTTGCGACTGTCTGAGATGATTTCTTCTCAACCGCAATCTCAACCTTCTTGTCGATGTTTTCTTCAGTTAACCTTCGTCTTTCCTTTCTCTCCTCCATGGTCTCACAGTAGTACTTCTTCCACGTGGCATCGTCTCCGACATCGTGCACGCGTCCATACGACGGTCGAGTATCCACCGGTTGTCGTTTCAATATGTTCAACGCCCGGTTGAATGGAGTGTCCCACTTGGGCCTCGCCAATGCCTCACACGGCGAGTCGCTTTCGGCCGCAATCCGGTGCTGCTCTCTCTGCAAAAGGCACAAGGATCATTTACAAATATGACTAACGTGTGCAGTTGAATTGATCAGAAACTAAAATTACCAGCAGTCTCACGAACTCCGTAATGACCGGTGTTGTCTCGTAAACCTTCTTCACTTGGTCCCAACGGTGCCAGGCCCTCAGGACGTCACGCTCCTGCGGGGCAGTGAAATCCGCCAAGGGGTCTGGGATGCCCAGACTGGCGGCTTCCGCGCCCTCCTTGGCCCATTTGGACCTCTTTCCGCCATAACCACGGCTTCCGAGGTGGTGTCTCCCAATGTTCCTCTATTGAAGCCCCTTCATGTACTTAGACTTTTTTTGGTAGCTTCGGCCTCGCAAGCCACCTTGAACATTTGAAACTGCTCTTCCGTGATTGTCGGATTATCCTTTACAATCTCGGAGTAGGGTTCCTTCTTGTCGATGATCTTTGCTTTCACTCGAGTTTTCCAGGCGGCCAACGCGTCGCTAAACTTGGTCATGGCGTGTTTGTTTATCTTCTTCATTGCCGGGTCCTCGTCTGGATCTTCATAATCCTTCTCATTCCAGCCCGGGAACAAGAATATCTGGTGAAACTTCTTTAGGAGGGAGCTCCTCATATTTTCTATCTTCTGTAGTTTCTCATCGTTGATGGTGGCGGTTGTCCGTACGATGCAGCCTATTTGATTGCCGTAGCATGCGCGCGCTTCATCGGGTGCCTTTGGCTCAAAATTGACGTCGTCCACCTCCGTGACCACCAGTCTAGTAGTCCTGAGTTTGTTAGGAAGCCGTTGCCTCTTTGCTTTCGGTTCTACACCGGCTCCGCTCCCCAAGGCAGCACTGGTCTCAGTCTCAGCGCCGGTCTCGATGCCGGTCTGAGTCTCAGTGCCGGTCTCAGTCTCACCACCGGTCTGCGTGTCGGTCTCACTCCCCGATGCCACCGGTGGGCCCAGCAACAACATCGGTTGATCGTCGGTAAGGCTAAAAAATTCGTCTGCCGCCCGGTAGACGTCGTCACAATCACCAGAACCTTGTCCTTCATCGTTGCTAGCCATGTTTCCTATGATTAAATCTAGTCAATTAATTCTAGACCTAATAAAATGAATAATGACATAAAAAATGCCTATAGTTTTGCAGGAATGTTGACTCCTTCCGGTGTGGCAAATCCCGGGCACTCGATATGTCCTAGTTTGTAGCACAAGTCATGCCGAAATTCTTGAAAATTTCGGCATGACCTTTGCTAAAAAGTGGACAAATCGAGAACCTGAAATTTGCCGGAACAGAAATGAATCAACATTCCGGCAAAACATAGGCCACTCAGCATCATTCCCTAGAAACAGTGTTCAAATATCCCTCTTCGACACCACAACACATGTCCAAATATACACGAGCAACCACATGTCCAAATTTCACAAGCTAATTCAAAAACAAAGTGTAGAAGAAAATTCATTTAACTACTAATAGACCTAATTAACCTACTAATTTCAGTTAACTACTAATTTCATTTAACTACTAATTAACCTACTAATTTCATTCATTTAGGTTATTCATTTAACGTCACCTAATTAACCTACTGTACCACTACTACTAGCAACACTACTAACCTAATTAACCTAGCAAAACTCTAGTGCCCTAACTGAAAAACATCTAATTAACAACTACTAGTACCACTATTGCCCTAACCTAATTAACATCTAAACTAATTTTTTGCTCTAACATCTACTACTTAACATCCTTTGCCCTAAACTAATTTTTTCTCTAAAATGCAGAAAGAGAGGAGTGGGGGGGAGGGGTGGGGGACTTACAGAGAGGGGATAGACGGTGGCAGGGAGGTGCTCAGTGACGGAGGCAGGGGCGGAGAGGGCGGGCTCGGGCACGGGCAACGGTGGTCCTAGGCGGGCTCGGGCGGCGGTGAGGTGGAGGGCGCTGACGGTGACGTCGAGGGCGGCCTCGGGCGGCGGCGGTGAGGCTGAGGGCGGCCTCGGGCGGCGGCGGTGAGGATGACGGCGACCTCGGGGGGAGACGGTGAGGTTGCGGGCGTCCACACTGGCAGGAGAAGGCGGCGAAGTGGGGCGACGGCGAATTGAGGAGACGACGGCGAGGGCGAGGGATTTGGGGAAGAAGTGTGGTGGCCGGGGGGCGGGGGGGTGGGGGGAATCGCTGTTTAAGTGAAACATAACGGTAGCGCGTTTCCAAAAATGCGCTATAGCTAAGTTAACTACAGCGCATTTCCTGAAACCCGCTACTGCTATTCCTTTCTCCTTTTTTCCTTTTTTCTTTTATTTTTCTTTACATTTTATTTTTTTCCTTTCTCCTTTTTCTATTCTTTCATTTTCATTTACTTTTCTACTTGTTTTTTAACTTTATTTTATTTCCGTTAGCAGTAGAGCCTTACACGTAAGCGCGCTACAGCTAAGGAGAGTAGCAGTAGTGCTGGGCCATTATACGCGCTACTGCTAGGTTGGGCTAGCCATGTGCGCCCAGTTCAAACAAAGCAGCAGCGCTTTTTGCTAGTATGCGCTACTGCTAAAGTCATAGCTGTAGCGCGGTTTATTTACGCACGCTGCTACTAAGTAGCAGTAGCATATGATTTTGTACAGTGCTACTGGTAACATTCTGTGTATAAGGTTTTCCCTAGTAGTGTACTCTTGTGGTTTGCTGCTCTTGCTCTGTTTAGTAGATGTTTTTGTGTTGTCTAACCTTGTTTACTCAGGTTCATCTCTTCCAAAGCTAGCTCAGGGCCACAAGGTAAGTACATGCATCATACTCATGTGCCTGAGGATCTCTTGCTGATGTACATATTGTTTGCAAGAAGGACTCATGAGCATGAAGGTACATTTCCTATATTCACACCATTTGCTCTAATGCATATAACCAAGATACATGTAACTCATTGCTTGCTCTGTCATGATTATGCACTCACATGATCTTGTGTTCCATATTTACATGATTGCATACATGTAGGGGGAGCCTATGCATGTTACATGTCCTTCCAAAGCTTTACCTGCCTTTCTCTATATCTTTATCCAAAGCTTTGATGTATGTTGTCATCAATTACCAAAAAGGGGAAGATTGAAAGCACAAGTGCTCCCTGGGTGATTTTGGTAATTAATGTCAACATATCTCTTGTTGGACTAATACTTTTATCTAGTGTATTTCAGATAAGTCCAATAGTGGAGTGGCATGGACAAGAGGATGTGGAACCCCTTCAAGATGCTAAGGACAAAGGACTGGCTCAAGCTCAAAGCTCAAGACTCTACATGTTACTTTCAGTGATCCAAGATCACATTGAGTCCATAGGAAAGCCAATACTATTAAAAGGGGATGATGTGTTGTTTAATGGCTTGCTTGCTCAAAGTGCTTATTATTATGCTCCAAAGCCCTCAACCACTTTCCCATATCCACATATGTACAAAACCAAAAGTCAAACTTAGCCCCATCGATTTGATCAATCTGGTGCCACTGAGTTCATTTGACATAGCCACTGCCAGAAACCCTAATAGATTCGGTCTCACCGATGGGATCTCGGTCTCACCGAGATGGGCTTGCAAACTCTCTATTGCCTATTGCAATACTTTCGGTCTCACTGAGAATATACAATCGGTCCCACCGAGTTTGCTTGACTAACTTTCTGTTTTGCTTATTACCAAAATCGGTCCCACTGAGTTTGCGTAAATCGATCAAACCGAGATGAGGTTTTACCCTAACCCTTGCACATCGGTCCCACCGAGATGATCATATCGGTCCCACCGAAATGCCTAACTATCACATTATGAACTAAATCGTTCTGACCGAGTTTTCTGATTCGGTCCCATCGAGTTTGGTAAATTGTGTGTAACAGTTAGATTTTGTGTGGAGGCTATATATACCCCTCCACCCTCTCCTCATTTGTGAGGAAAGCCATCAGAACATGCCTGCACTTCCAGCATTCATTTTCTGAGAGAGAAACACCTACTCATGTGTTGAGGCCAATATATTACAATCCTACCATATGAATCTTGATCTCTTCCCCAAGTTGCTTTCCACTCAAATCATCTTTCTACCAAATCCAATCCCATGAGAGAGAGTTGAGTGTTGGGGAGACTATATTTGAAGCACAATAGCAAGGAGTTCATCATCAACACACCATCTATTACCTTTTGGAGAGTGGTGTCTCCTAGATTGGTTAGGTGTCACTTGGGAGCCTCCGTTAAGATTGTGGAGTTGAACCAAGGAGTTTGTATGGGCAAGGAGGTCGCCTAATTCGCGAAGATCTACCCTAGTGAGGCAAGTCCTTCGTGGGCGATGGCCATCGTGGGATAGACAAGGTTGCTTCTTTATGGACCCTTCGTGGGTGGAGCCCTCCGTGGACTCGCGCAACCGTTACCCTTCGTGGGTTGAAGTCTCCATCAACGTGGATGTACGATAGCACCACCTTTCAGAACCACGCCAAAAATCTCCGTGTCTCCAATTGCGTTTGCACACTCCAATCCCATCCCTTTATTTTCTTGCAAGTTGCATGCTTTACTTTCCACCGCTCATATACTCTTTGCATGCTTGCTTGAAACTGTGTTAATCTACCACCTCAACTTGAAAAACTTAAAAACTGCAAACTTTGTGTGTTGAGGGTCTATTCACCCCCCCTCTAGACACCATTTCTCGATCCTTTCAGCAACCACCCATATGGACCCGCTTGAAAACTATCAACTGATATGCTTCTCACCCTTTTGTCCGTAATGACCAAAAAAGTTTGGAAGACATAGAGTATCTACTCGTTCCTAGATCTATAAAAAATACACTTCCATGATGATACGTGTTTGTCACAGTAGGTCGTGTTTTTTGTCATGCATGTACATCCACGATGATTTTGTGACAGAATCAAGATAGGCATACCTGTGTTGTCGTAGAAGTGTTCCAGACATTACCAAAATTATCATCATGTAAGTGTCCACTTCCATGATGATAAATCGCGCGTCACGGAAGTGCTTTCGTCAAGGGTGACTGACACGTGGCATCCACCGTAACGGAACGCCGTTAAGCTATTGGGTCCGGTTTTGGATCCGATAACCCGTTAACAGCCCGGACCAATGGGGATTTTCCACGTGTAAAATTATCATTGGCTGGAGGAAACACGTGTCAGCTTCCCGTTGGCACAGGTGTCACTCATCCAATGGGTGAGATGCGCTTATGAAATGTTGACACGTGGACCGGCCCAGAAGTGGCCCATAAAGTTCAATTGGGTCTGCCCAACTAAAGGCCCACAAGATTTGGCGGTCCATAATGGGCCGGCCCAGCAAAAGGCCCGCGAGATTTTGTGAGCCATAATGGGCCGGCCCAGCTAAAGGCCCACAAGTTTTTGCGGTCCATAATGGGCAGGCCCAGCTAAAGGCCCGCGAGATTTTGCGGGCCATAATGGGCCGGCCCAGCTAAAGGCCCCAAATACTTTGCGGACCATAATGGGCCGGCCCAGCTAAAGGCCCATGAGATTCCACCAACAATAATGGGTCGGCCCAGCTGAAGGCCCAAAAGATTTTGATGACACTAGTAGGCCGGCCCATTAACAAGCTGCCAAGTTTTAGGCCAAATGCCGGACGATATTTGATCCGGTCCATTAACAGCCTTCCACATTCCGGGCCTAATAAAGGCCCATATGAGATCCGGCCCGTTAAAAGCCAACCATGTTCTGGGCGAAATTACAGCCCAGATCAGGTCCGGCCCTTTGTGAGGCTTTGGGCTAAATTATGGCCCATATCAGATTCGACCCGTCAACTGGACGCTATGCTTTTGGGCCCACTTGATAAAGGGCCATTTAGTAATTCAGCCTGATATTAGTTTCGGCATGTTAAAGGCTCGTTTAACATTTCGGCCCTATATACATTATGGCCTGTTAAAAGCCCGTCATATAGTTGGGCCTAACTATGGCCCCGTTTGCATTCGGCCTTCTCATAGCCGATAATCTGATTGGGACAAACAAGGACCGAGACATTTTTGGCATGTTATAAGCCCATGATTTGATTGGCACAATCATGGCTTGGGGTCTATTTCGGCCTGCTACCGGCCCGTGAGCTGTTCGGCACGTTTCAGGCCCAACCTACTTTTCAGTCTCCTAAAAGCCCATTGAGTTTTCTTGGGAAAATAGGGTCGGCGGTTTACTTGGCCTATTAAAGGCCCAAATCTACTAGTGGGCCAGTTTATATTTAGGCTTGTTAACGGACCAAGATGACGGGGCCCAGGATGCGGATCATACATAGTGATTTGCATGACGGCCCGATTATGTACCATAATTTTACGGTTTGGCCGGTTTACTGCGAAGACAGGATATATATACAGTAAAATAACTGCAACATCGTGAATAAGAAAAAAAACCTAGACTATACAATAAAGAAATTACGGCATATTACATCCACTGGGCATCAAAGTTCGCCACTATGATAATAAAGCACAAGCAGACAACAGATTACATACACTGGGCATCAAAGATCGCCACCGGTGTAATTAAACACACCGACAAAATAATATACAAAACCAACAGCACTTCAATAGAGTTCAAGAAAGGTTAGCCCTGCTCGGGAGCTGCAGCGCAAGCAGCTGAGCAAGCTGATGAGACTGCACTTGATTGACACTTATATCCTCCTCACTCTGAAAGATAAACAAGCAGATAGATGACAGGTTTTGCACATATAAGTATTAGTGCTGACAATTCATCACATTTCTTAATGACGAATAAAGTGACACAATTTAAAATAGCATTAACACAATATGGTATTGTTCAGGTCAAGACATGGCAGGAAATGACATTGTGAAGAAGTTGGCAGCTTCACGACACCACTGGATTACAGATCAAGAACTCATAAGTATCAATGGTTAGTGTGATGTCAATTTATCCCATTTCAGATTGGCAAAATAAGATCACTTGCTCTGTATAGTTCAATTTACATGGCATGAAGAAAGAACTTGGTTGTACAACTGAAAACTTAAATTGAGAAGGACAAACTTTTGTTTATGAACTACATAATAAACTTTAAACATGCAATTTGATGCAAACACCAAAAATAAACAGCTTTTGCAGTCATGGCTAACCAAATATACACAACAAAGTTTGAAGGCTTGTGAAGGACAACCTTACATTATTTGTGAAGGCAGGATCTATATAGCCCTTGTCCATTCTGATGGGGGGGGCAATTCAAGAAGTTTACCACAGAATCTTCTTCATATGCATTACGTTTATTCTACATTTTGTTAAGAGTAAATATAGATGTGACAATATAAGAAAAAATGGAGAATATTTAAGATAAGATGAAGAGTGATGCTACATAACCAAGTAGCTATAAATGTAAGTACAGTGATACAGGCAAAAGGTACAGCCAAGAGCAATGCAGAGCTAAACTTCTTCAGTACCATCTGTGTTATCCAACCATATGGTAAGATTAAATATAGATCTTATGTGTAGAAAATGGAAGGCAAAGGAAAATAAGTTGCAGATTGATGGTACATGAACAACTACCTGTCAATATAAGTACACCGATAAAGGACAGCAGGTACTTACAAGAACAATGCAGAGCTAAACATTTTCATTGGCATTGGATATATTCTACACTGATGTAACCATTCATACAAATCAGATAATTTGGAGCGAACAATTGATAAGCAAGCTATCATGCATACTGCTGTCACATAATGAACCAGGTATGTATGCAAGTACAGTGATACAGGACAACAGGTACTAACAACAGTAGAGCAGCGGGCAGCATATTTGCGATGTCCTGTCGTTCTTTTCAAACGAGAATTCTTTTCGAGTAGATTTCCTGTAAAAAAGATCCGTAAGGCACATGCGGAAAAGTAGAAGTTCAAATTGGCATGCAATATCATCGATAGTACCTCATCCTCGGAACGATACCAGTGCATAACAAGGTTTTTCCATTCAATGTCTTCTAAATTTAGCATAGGAGACTTCACCAGAAATTCGTTTATAGACTTGCCATCAAAGTGTGATTTCCTCAGGTAACACCGATACTGCTGCAATGCTTCCTTGAAAAGCGCAAGCAAGCTTTGCTCGTCATGACCATCCAGATTGACCCTCGCCTACTTACAACGATGTAATGTAAATCATTGATGTGTTCAATCAGCAGAAAACAGGAAAATAATCACCATGAATAATAGCACTTACACGTAAGTGGGACAGGAAGATGTGAAAATGGTGTTTGTCTTCACTATAATCTTTCCATGATGGGAATATATGCACGTAGTCCCTAACAACATTGAAAGCATTGTCTATTCAACCGGGAATAACTAGAATGGGGTTCCAATCTGTAGGAATTGGTCGTCTCTGTAGTTGGGATAGGTCTTCGGCCGGTGGACTTGCTGTACTTTTTGCTGGAGTGGGATTTTTCTATGGTACGGCTGGTGCTATGGCAACTAAAATTGGCATACCTTTTGCTGGAGTGCAGGTCCTGTGTGGTGGGGCTAGTGGTGTGGCAGTGAAGTATGGGTATAGTCTGCTAGAGTTGGTTCTACGTTTTGTGTCGCAGGTTGTACAGCCAATATAAGTGGGGTGTTGTCTGATTTCTCCGGCAAAACCACGTTTCTCAAGGACTTTGCTGGTGCTCCTTCGGGTTCGGCAATCACCTTCTTCCTTTTTGATGTCTGATGCATAAGAATAGCATTTGAGTGGAAAAACATGGTATGATGACAGATGGAATATGTATTGATAATGGATGGGCATGGCATCTCGACATATATGATGAGTAAACTAAGCAGATGGTGGTGCAATAAAGTAGAAGAAATGCAAGACAACATATGCAAGATACGCGCAATCAATAAAACCTTGCCAAATTAGAACAGGCACCTTGATTGGTGAACATGACAGGCCATCTGCCTTTGACTCCTCGAGGTTAGAATAGTCATTAGGATCATATTCTGAACAAGAATCTACAGGTGGGGAGCGTATGAGTTTCATTGCATCCAGAATGGCACTCAGTGCCTTGGTGCCAATTTTGTAAGTCATTGCAGTGTTCCACAATATTCTTCTGATGCGCGGATTCTGATATTCACTGTAGTTATGTATAATATCTGAGAACCATGAAAACATAAATAGTTGTGAGATTATCTTTGTAATGCAGATGATATTCTAATATAGGGGCGCCCCTGTAACCACTTGTGTGCTATCACTGGATTCTGATGAGAGAGCTCATGTGTGCTGTAATATGGTGCGTGCATTTATATAATCTGGCACAAGTACACAAAAAATAGGCTCCAGAAGTAAGGATAGTTGGCAGATAATAGGTTCATAATATACGGTATAGAGAGTTTATTGCCAAACCATGATAACAAGAGCACACAACAACTAGGCAGATCATACTGTACATAAAAGGGGTACACCATAACCACGATATATAAATCGGGAAAGTGGAACTGGATTGAATATACGGTGTTGTATTGCCGCTAGTAATTAAAAGCCTATCGATCACGTACAGGCCAGCTCTATCAGCTGTTGACTGCAGATGTCCCTTCTCCCCTTCCTGACAAGGAACATACTGTACGTACTAAATATAGAATAAATAAAGAGGAACATGTTAAAGAACAGAAGAGGAAGCACATTCTTGAGGTTCCGCTTCATTGCATACAATGTTGGTCACCCACTCATGATGAATCACAACGCCCAAAGAAATGCAATTCCATGTTGTCTCTCTATATGTGGCAATTTTGAACAAGAGTCATTAGGATCATATTCTGAACAAGAGTCAATGGGTTGGGAGCGTACGAGTTTCATTGCATCCAGAATGGCACTCAATGCCTTGGTGCCAATTTTGTAAGTCATTGTAGTGTTTAGCTTCAAGAGTGGACTGCTGCTAGTGCGACACAAAGCAGCTACACATATCATAGTGTACATATAACGGGAAAACCTTAAGCATCAGAGTAAAATCAGCAAAGTGGAACTTGCTGGAATATATGTGCTAGTATTGCCGGTACGGCTAGAAAGGCTTCGGATACCAGCTCTCTTCAACTGAAGGTCTGTTAATATCAGTGTAACTCTCAAAGGCGACACAACTCCCTGCATTTCCTTGCTATTCTTATAGGATTCAAGTGGGCAGGTGCTACATCTTGAGCTTGCGTTGGTTTTCCTTGAAGAGGAAAGGGTGATGCAGCAATAGTAGCGTAATTATTTCCCTCAGTTTTTGAGAACCAAGGTATCAATCCAGTAGGAGGCTCCTCAAAAGTCCCACGCACCTACAAAACAAACAAGAACTCGCAACCGACGCAATAAAGGGGTTGTCAATCCCTTCAAGGCCACTTGCAAAAGTGAGATCTGATAGAGATAATATGATAAGATAAATATATTTTTGGTATTTTATGATATAGATTGGAAAAGTAAAGATGCAAATAAAAGTAGAATGAAAGCTTATATGATAAGAGATAGACCCGGGGGCCATAGGTTTCACTAGTGGCTTCTCTCAAGATAGCATAAGTATTACGGTGGGTGAACAAATTATTGTCGAGCAATTGATAGAAAAGCGAATAGTTATGAGATTATCTAGGCACGATCATGTATATAGGCACCACGTCCGTGACAAGTAGACCGACTCCTGCCTGCATCTACTACTATTACTCCACACATCGACCGCTATCCAGCATGCATCTAGAGTATTAAGTTCATAAAGAAGAGAGTAACGCATTAAGAAAGATGACATGATGTAGAGGGATAAACTCATGCAATATGATATAAACCCCATCTTTTTATCCTCGATGGCAACAATACAATACGTGCCTTGCTGCCCCTGATATCATTGGGAAAGGCCGCAAGATTGAACCCAAAGCTAAGCAGTTCTCCCATTGCAAGAAAGATCAATCTAGTGGGCCAAACCAAACTGATAGTTCGAAGAGACTTGCAAAGATAACTTAATCACACATAAAAGAATTCAGAGGAGATTCAAATATTTCTCATAGATAAACTTGATCATAAACCCACAATTCATCGGATCTCGACAAACACACGGCAAAAAGAGTTTACATCGAATAGATCTCCACAAGAAGATCGAGGAGAACTTTGTATTGAGACTCAAAGAGAGAGAAGAAGCCATCTAGATAATAACTATGGACCCGAAGGTTTGTGGTAAACTACTCACAACTCATCGGAGAGGCCTTGGAGATGATGTAGAGGCCCTCCGTGATCGATTCCCCCTCCGGCGGAGCGCCGGCAAAGGCTCCAAGATGAGATCTCGCGGATACAGAAGGTAGCGGTGGTGGAATTAGGTTTTCGTGGTCTGTTCTAATGTTCTCGGGGTACGTGGGCATATATAGCAGGAAGAAGTAGGTCGGTGGACGCCCGAGGGGCCCATGAGGGTGGGGGCGCGCCCAGCCCTAGGGTGCGCGCCGGGCACCCTCGTGGCCGCCTCGGTTGTTGCGTGACTTCCACTCCAAGTCTCCAGGTTTGCGTTTGTTCGAAAAAGATCGTTGCGTAAGGTTTCATCGCGTTTGGACTCCGTTTGATATTCTTTTTCTTCAAAACACTGAAATAGGCAAAAAAACAGGAATTCGGGCTGGGCCTCCAGTTAGTAGGTTAGTCCCAAAAATGATATAAATGTGTAAAGTAAAGCCCATAAACATCCAAAACGGGTAATATAATAGCATGGAACAATCAAAAATTATAGATACGTTGGAGACGTATCAGCAGGCCACTACAAATCCTATTCCCATGTTTACAAAATCCTACAAGTCAAAGAGGCCCGAAGAGTTCAAAGAGTCCATCACAACCAACCATATAGACCTCTACACTGCAAATGTCCCTGCTCGTCTTCACTACAAGGAATATACTGTACTACTATCATACTCCCTCCATTCCAAAATATAAGTCTTGGTAGAGATTTCCACTATGGATCACATACAGATGTATCCAGATACATTTTAGAGTGTAGATTCACTCATTTTGCTCCATATGTAGTCCATGGTGGAATCTATACAAAGACTTGTATTTAGGAAAGGAGAGAGTACTTATTAAAGAAGAACGGAAGAGAAACATGCTAAAGAAGAGCAAGCAGATTTTGGATAATAAAATGTTCGTTGTGTAGTGCCCACACATGATGAACCAGAGCGCATTAAGAATGCAACTCCCTGCTGTCTCTCGACCATTTCAGGCGGTTGGGTGAAGATCCTACGTCCCCTAACCCTTCTTGTTTGTCGTCTTTGATTCTTCCCATATAGAACACTGCACGGGCCGCCGGCCGGAGGACCGGTCCCCACCGCCTGTGTTCCTCCGCCACCCCCACCCCCACCCCCGCCCCCACCCGCGTCAAGTTTTCTTCGTTCGGAGAGGCCCCACCACCGCCCCCCACAACCACCATCCCCATCCGAGCCCCTTCGTTCACACCGGCGAACTCCGGCGAGCTCTGAAAAATTGACTGGCCCAATTTTGAAATTTAGTCTATTGTGATTTAACTAGTGTGGAATATAAAAGGGGAAAACCATAAGCATTGGGAGTATAGTGTTGAGCGTGCCATGGCGGATCTGAAGGTGCAAACCGGACAAAGGAAACTTCGCAACCAATGTTTGCTTTCAACTAGCAAGTAAGGATGGACAAGAAATCAGAGTAAAGCAGTGGCGATCTATTTTCTTTCTGCGATAAATAAGTTGAGCAGATACCAAAGAGTACCGCCTCTGGTGCGGCGCCGTGTATGCATCTGCTGAGAATTTGACAGTGCTGTGATAGCGATGGCTGTCGGCGGTGTGGAATCAGATCTAGGAGGGTAGACGGTGGTGGCGGGGCGCGGTGGACGAGAAGGTCGTAATAGCGGCGCCGGAAAGGTGGATGATGGCGGGGATGAAGCGAGAGGACGGGATGTAAGGATCGCGGTCCGAAGCCGTGGATGAGAGAGGTCAATCTCTTGTAATGGATGGCGGCGTCGGGGTATCAGCTCCGGCATGGTGGAGGAGGACGGTGGTGGATGGGGTGGCGGGCGGAGGAGGCTGGGGTGGAGAGGGTGTTTTGGCGCCCACAGAGTACGAATGGGGAAAAGGGAGGTAGAGAGGAAGGGGGAACCATGTATTCAGGGTGTGCTTGTCTCAAATGCGAGGAAAGTTACAAACTTAGCCCCCGTTTCAAATTTCCTAAATCACAGTAATATTAGTCGGTTGGGGATTGGACGGTAATCTCGCATACACCGAATATTTGCCGGCGAGAGTTTATTTTTGACGCCCACCGTGTATGAATCGCGGAGGGAGTCGATTTCGGCCGAGGACACATTGTGTTTTGGCGCCCACCGTGTATGAATCCGGGTGAGAGGCGATTATGTCACGTTTGGGGGAAATTACAAACCTACCCCTATCGAAACCTATAGAAATCGAGCAGATTTTGGTTTCGGGCGGTTACTGCGACTTTCCCCGCTTCGTTCAAATTTCCATCTCGCAGTAATTTCAACATCAGGTGCAAACCAGACATTAATATTGCAGATTTTCCCCGCTTCGTTCATATTAATGTCCAGTTCAATACTATACTCCTATTGCGTGAAATAGGTAGTAGTAATTTCTATCTCGCAGATTTTGGTTTCGGGCGGTTACTGCGACTTTCCCCGCTTCGTTCAAATTTTGCAGAGTGCACGTTTTCCATGCCAACTCAATTCGAATCCCGTTTGTATTGTATTTTTTTCGGGCGGGATCCATTTTCGATTGGAATAAAATTCTATATACATCAATTTTTTATATATACTTTCAATAGCACAACACCATTTATACATAAATATGGTTTACAAATGGCATGATCTCAGATTCATAAGGTTGTATCCATCAATTTAGATTTTCAAATATTTGAAACCACTTTATGTTGAAATCCAATGTATGCATTCCTCGCTAACTGTCTCCAATTAATGTGTGTTTCATGCGGGTTTTTTTACTTCCCAAACATGTATAATGTGTTTCACACATGCAACATATAGTGTAATCCCGTTTAGACATTAATTGCATATAAACCATGCATCGTTTCTAATTAAAGAATCTATGGATCACCAATATTGATAAACTATATAACATCACACGTGTGCCCAAATTCAAATGAATATGCATGTTTGATACACCAATTTGCATTATGATATTATTGATGTCATAATATCCAGTTTAAATATTTGAATCCCCTTTAATCCAGATATTCGTCTCATATAGCTATCACTCATGCTTATATAGGACTATCTCTCTAGACCTATACGCGTTCATCGTCTCTCAGGTATATCTCGTGCTACTTGTATGTCGACAATGATCTTTTATCTTCGTAACACACTGACGGTACTCTCTCCCTCGACCTTCATCACTCTATCTCTCTCTAAGTATATCTCGCTCCCTGCTATGTGTCTCTAACTATGATTCTCCATGCGGAATCTCTTTCTTTCACACAAACACAAAACTTTGTCTCCCGGGGTCTCATTTTTCTCTACTATTCCCCTGTGTGCCACTCGCACACCCCTCATACACAGATATCTTTTGCTCCTTAGATATGAGAACCTATGACTCTTCCTCTTAAATATCTCTTTCTCACACACAAACACAAACTCTGTCTCCCAGGGTCTCATATTTCTCCACTATTCTCTTGTATGTCACTCACACACACTCTCTCTCCCTAGAGATATCTTGTGTTCCCACATATGTTTCTTTAGCTATCACTCTCATTCTGAAATATCTTTCTCTCTCGCGGACACAAAACTCCGTCTCTCGGGATCTCATTTCTCTCTGATATTTGTTTGTATATGACTCACATGCACCCTCTCTCTATCTCTCTCACACCCACACACATAACTCATCCTTCTGATCCACTCGACTCCTATCTCTAACGCACACTAGCTAGCATCTTTTTCTTTCTATTTATCTGTTTCTCCATCAACCTTCTTTCTCGCCCTCACTCTTGCTTCCTATCATGCACACTACATATGTTTCTCTCTACATGCAGTCAAGTGCCCTCTTTTTATCTTTCTCTCTCACACACATATAGAACTTCACCCTCTGAACCACCCGGCGGTCATCTCCAACACTCAAACTAGCGGATGTCCCTCTAGCTAGCATCTCCATCTCTGTGTCTATCTATAGTTTCTCCGTCAACATTTCTTTCTTGCACGGAGTCTTGCTTCCTATCACCCACACTATATATGTCTCTCCATACATATGCATTTATAGGTTGATCTCTTTTGCACAATCGTTGTGCCTCACTCCCTCTGGTCGCCGTAGATGCATGCTCCAGCCCATGCCACTATCTCTTAAAGACAAAAACACATGCTCAATTGTCGGGCCTTCTTCCCTACATTCTCACATGCATGCATATTGTCATACCGATCCGTCTCTCCCATGTCGTTGATCTTATGACTTATGTCTTCTTTCTTTTATCTCAATCATGCACGCACGCACACACACACACACACACACACACACACACACATCCCACGTATACATGTATACCTCTCACACATGCACGTTCAAGGTCTCTATGTCTCCATACGTAGTTAATTACCCTCAACCCTAACGCCACATCAATCGTTCTCTTCTTGTGTGTACATAACTTCTGCCTGGATGGGTAAAACACACACTCACACTTAACAATCTCCTTCTAGCTACCCCCCCCCCTCTCTCACTCTTCCCCTATATCCCCGAAACCAATAAGACCATCCCTTCGTTTAATTCCCGCCTACATGCACCATCGATATATAGTAGTCTTCCTCGATGTCTCTCGAACAAACACGTTCTCTCAATGTTGACTCCTCTCACGTGCACACACCTTCTCTTCCCTCTCTACGGGCATTTTCTCTCTCGCACCCCATCGTTGGTGGCCTCTGCCATACACATCACC
>NC_057813.1:281249985-281255609 GCF_018294505.1 Triticum aestivum
CACACACAAACACACACACACTAAGACTCCATCTCTCTCACACACACACTAGGACTCCATCTCTCTCTCTCTCTCACACACACACACACACTAAGACTCCATCTCACACACACATGCTCTAGGCGGAGCATTCGTTCCTACCACCATTCATCCAACCTTACCCGTATGATAAACCACCTTAATTTACTTGTATAACATGGAAAAATTCCACTTTACTTTAGTAGTTAGCAAACTTATCATCTGTACCCTTATAAAAAACCGAGTTGGTGATGATGGTGTGCCTGCCATCTTGTAATATAGGCCATCTGATCTATATCTGATGGATAGAAAGCAAACTATGATAACTTTACAAAAGATACCCGCATCTCTCTCCACATCCTTATCTCCCACAACCTCATTGCTCAGCAATTAAAAAAGGAAGTCTCTGGAACAATCTAGCATGGTGGCCACTGCTGCCTGCCAGCGCCGTCCATCCCAAGCCCTCTGCCCATTTCGACCACCAGTCACCACCACGCTCGACTCCTCCTCACCTTATCTCTCATCTTTCATTTTTTCGATGACATTCTTGAGATACCAGTTTTCCGATAAAATTCTCGAGATATGATTAGTTTTTACACATGGGATTACTCCTTCATGGGTCAATCACAACAGGTGTTTTCTAAAAAAATGCATATTGATGATCCGCCAATGCGCGAGCATCTTGCTTGTAATTGTATAACGCAAATCATGAGCAGTAAGTGACATTTTTTTACACAACCACGTTAACATGGCCACGTAAATCACTAGCTAAAGTAAATACCATTATACTTATATCCCGATGCAAAAGGTTGAGTACATGTCCGAAGAGTAGAGTCGCACACACGCACTCTATCTCTCAGAATCTCACTCACACACACACACACACACACACACACACACACACACACATACACACACACACACACACCAGTTATGTGACGCCCACTTAAGCAGACACGTATGTTACAATTTGTGCACCCATGGGTGCACGTGATGTTGCGCATTTATTTAAGCTAGACAGCGAACCCAAACAGTAGCTGCATTCATTCCCCTCCCGCCGCCTCTTCTCTGGTCGATGTCGCCCGGTAGCCATGGCCCGGCCGAAGGTAACAACATACGCCATACTCCCACCGGAGAGGCGCTTTAATCTGGAAATTTTAGTGGTCATGCATGCATCTTTTTGTTCTAGCACTCCTATATAAGGGTTGACCGGTCGCTTCCCGCGGACGTGCGCGGGCGGTGGAAGAGGAAGGAGAAGGGAAGCAGGCTATAGAGTAACATTTTTTACCACAATTTCTTAGGAAACTAAGTGCAATAATTGAGTAGTTTTGCAAACTACCAGTACTACACCTGAAACGGTTCAAAACCTATACTCCCTTGCCACCGCGCGCTTCCTGCATGAAACGGTCAGCATCACCCTAGAGCATCAGTGCTGCATTAATGCCCGGCCAGAGCGGAGGCGACCTCTCACTGGAGTCGGCTTTGAAGTGGCGCGACGGCCGAGAGAGCGCCGCTTCCCGATGCGCGCGACTACTCCGCGTCGAGGCTAGCCATAGGCCCTGTTTGAATCCTTGGGTTAGAGTTAGTTTGAGCTACTTGGGGCTCAAATAGCCCTAAAATATCCAAGCATGAGGGTTTAAATTGGAGCAAGTTGCACCGAACCCACCAAAAAAAAAACTATCCCACACAAGAGGTGCTAACTTGAGATAGTTCTCATTGGGACCACTGAAAAATCACTTTTCTCTCTCCATCAAGTGCATTTATTATCAATCTAACCCTGTCACCCAAACACCTCTTTGGCTACAGTTAGTTCAGGATTAGTCATGAGTTAGTCTAACCTCTAGCTAAGTTAGAGTATCCAAACAGGAGCAGTATAGGACATGCAAGTTGCTCAAAGCATAAAGTCAAATTCGTACATGAAAGGATTTTTTTTCTTTTTGAAAACGGAACATGAAAGGAATTTTTTTTAAATGCTCTCGGCATGTCGCTAACATTTGATGAGTTAACCGACCTCAATAGATGGCAAAAATGCCAGCCCGCCGCACTTTGAGAGAGACGAGGAGGGAGAAGCGATACATGTTGCTGGGTTACTAGAGATAGGTGTCTCACGGAAGCCAAGAAATATGGTGATAGCGTGGGTTAGCCATGTACTAGTATGATGTAACTACACTGAGCTGTCGTGTTTCGTACTCTTCCAGTCCACTATGGAGATGATTGGTTGATTTTATATCGCTGAATAATATTAAATATTATGAGTGCAGATGCTCCACCACGAGGTTCCTTGCTCCTTCTCGGTCATCGGGAATTTATGTTCTTCCACTCTACTTTTTTTACTTGAGCTTTGTTCATCCTTTTGCCAACACGTGAGATATCTAGCATCAAGGTGCATGTGTCATGCAAGGATCGTTCCATCTATATGAAGAACACGTGCGACTGGAACTACAAGACGGACATGTACCTAGGAGTGGACGTACGAACCTGAGTAATGTAGTGCAGTAAGTGAAGTAGAAAGGCACAAATGGTATGAACATGCGTGGCATATAGGGTGTGCTTGGTTGCGTTCTCGTCTCAGCATAGTTGTTCCCTCTTCATGCATGCTCAACTCAACACTCCTCTTCATGCATGCTTCTAGTGTATTTGTCCTAAACTAGTGTGGACTCATGCACCCTCCATACACTCTACCAAACACCCAAAAGTGGGTCGAGAAGGGAACTCTTGGGCGGCATTTGTATCTTACTACATACTACCACTAAATGCTGTACGTGCAATGCACGGTGATGTTATGGAGTACGTGCCTAAGTACTCTACTACTACTATATTAGTTGAAGGCATATATTAACTTTTATATTTGTTTACGTGTATGTCCCGAGACCTTCCAACTAGACATGTCTTTCTCTCCAGGTCGCATTTTGTATCGTTCATACCACTAGTACTACTACGTGTGGTCTCTGACCCAGAAGTGGAAGAAGTGGAGACGCTCTACCACGCTGTTTTTTGCGCTAGGCTCTACCACGCTGTTCATGTCCCACTCCTTTCGCCGATGTGTGGGACATCCAGCACGTGTCGTGTTTGGCATTCTTCGTCATAAGAGTTGAAATGCTAGCATTCATCAGAAATAAAAAATAATTTTAAATCAGTAGTGATACTATTTTTTTAGAACCAATCAGCAGTAATACTATACTACGCGGTTTCCTTGCTCCTTGATATCGAAAAGAATACTTCCGTTCGCCAACATGTGGGACGTTGACCATCCTGGTCCACTTTCCATGCACGCAGAACTCCAAGGGAGAGTCAACCCGGTCGTCGCGCTGCAGTAATAATGACTAGTGAGCCGTCAAATCACAAGCCCACTTTCCCACTTTGAAGTTGCTCGGACGAAGGAACCATCATGACTTCGTTGAATTCCGCTTCTTGAAGAAAACTACTGTACTAGAAGTACTGCTAGCTACAGTAGTTACTCCAACAGAGGCCTCCTTTCGTTCATAGGATAGGATTTTATAGGAATATGAAAATCATAGGAAGTGAGATGACATGCATCTCAATTCCTATAGAGAAAGAAATGCCATTTGATGCATAGGATAGGAATTTTTCCATTTAATCTAGGCTAATGTACTGGTAATTTGCTCTAAAAACTACAGTAGTAACTAGTAGTACTGGTACATGCTCGTACTCAGATACAAACACACACACTAACTACTAGTACTACTACTTCTCACATGCTGGCCAGACATCGTCGTTCTCCTTACCGGCTTTGTCGGTGATGCCCCACCGTGCTTGGATCTCCGCCGACCTCTCCGCAGTAGCGCGTGTGTCCTCTTCTTTCTTGCAGTGGCGGGCCTCTCTTTTCTTGAGTGCTTTCTGAATTTTCCGCTCCCTCTGTGCGGCTTTGGCCGCCTCTTGCTCTACCGCCCATTCGGCCTTGGCAGCTTCAAATTCCTCCCATGTAGGTGTGAGGTCGCGAGTTGCGATGAACTAGGCATGGCGGGATGCCATTGCTTCCCTACCATTTTGTGTGCAGTCGTGGGTGGCGAGGAACTCGGCGCGGTGGGATGCCATCACTGCCTTACTGGTTAGTGTGCGGCGGGGTGGCATGAACGACGCTTGGTGAGAGCTCTGGGTGGAGTGGCCGGACAACCGTATAGTGCATTGGTTTGTCAAGAGCTCAAGGACAGAAGACGAAGGAAATTTGGATTCCCCTTCAATCCTGGTCATTTATTACCGAGTAAAATGCATTGGCGGTCATCGAACTTGTCTTCATAGCTCACTTTGATCATTGTATACTAGATATGGTGATTATACGGTCATTGGCTTAGCGTATAGCTCCGTATTTGTCTGGTTGACTAGTCAAACAGTCCGCATGCAGCTCATCAGCTCGTGTTCTTTATCTATCTACGCGGGCCTACCTATCAATGGAGAAAGAAATACTCCCTGTGTCCCAAAATAAGTGTCTCAAGGTTAGTACAACTTTGTACTAGAGCTAGTACAAAGTTAAGACACTTATTTTGGGACGGAGGGAGTAAAAACCAAAATTATGCGTATGTGGGGAATCAAACCACGGATTCATCGCTGCAATGCACACTTGTCAGCCAAATGAAAATGAAAAACTTTGTGTCAGACACTCACGCTGACACTGTCAAAGCATGCTAATGCATGCACGTCGCCCTCTAAATCAAAGTCCTTCTCATGGCGCATCGCAAACGGCAAGCCCATCACCTGCGCGCCCCACCGGTGCCTGACATTACTGTTTAGACATTTGATGGAGGCCTACGCGAACACCGAGCATGTATTCACCTGGCTCAACACCAACAGTCATACTCGGAGTGCCTTGCTCATGTATATCATCCATCACAACGACAATCTATAAAACAACCTAGCTAGAGAGGCTACTATGGTACGGAGTATGTACTATCGTGAGCGACCGATCTTAGTGCCACTGCACATGAGTGTGTGTCTGATCGATTCGTCCATTATTCGTAAGTTGTGCATGGTTGTGTGGTATCTAATGGTGGTTGTCGAAGGCTAGCTGGCGACAAGAGCGGTTGCATGGACACCTGGTTGTCAATACGTGCCGCATATGCTTCAAAGGCTCGTCATCCATGAGTTAACACTTTACCACCACACCAGCGTTTGACCGCCCTGGCCTACCGAATCCCCTTCCATTGCTAGCGTGCGCTTCCCGCCTGAAACAGTCACCGTCTCTCCAGAACGTCAATGCCGCATTCACTGGACTTAACTGCAGGTGCAGTTGGTGTGTCACTGACATGCGGGCCAGATACCCGTTGGGCCCACATGTCAGTAACCCAACGCATCTGCAGTTAAGTCGTTGAAGCAGCGTCTGCATTCACGCCCGATGAACCTACTCCGATGCCAACCGTCCATCCGTCTGCCGTCGCTCATTGCCATTCGCCCGCTATATTAACTTGAGCCCCAGCTCCCAGCCATAGCCAAAGACCCACACTCATTCTCCTCCGGTCCCTTCCTTCTGTCGGCACCACTCCAACCATGGCCTCCTGGCGCTCTGAAGCTCTCTTGGACATACTATCACAGGAGTAGACGAGGGACATCGGCGGATCCGCTCCGGGCGCGCTCCAAAGCTCTCTTCGACG